>NC_057805.1:404044848-404067316 GCF_018294505.1 Triticum aestivum
CGCGGGCCGGCGGCGTTGGGACGGCGGCGCTGCCACGTGGCGCACGCCGATTGGTCGGCGCGGCGGCGGGATTTGTCCGGCGGCGGCGGACGTGTCCGGTGGCGCGAGGAGGACGAAGTCTAGGGTTTGGACCCGGGATTTCGGAGGGGGAGGTGTTTATATAGGCATAGGGAGCTAGGAGAGTCCAAATGAGGCACGGTTTTCGCCCACACGATCGTGATCGAACGACCGAGAGCATGGAGGTAACTTAGATGGGTTATTGGGCTGTTTGGAGGGGTTTTTGCTGCAACACACAAAAGCCCTTTGCGGTTACCCGGTTAACCGTTGGAGTATCAAACGACCTCCAAATGGAACAAAACTTGACAGGTGGTCTACCGGTGGTATACCAAGGCCACTTGGCAAGCCTCGGTCCATTCCGAGAACGTTTAGCACCCGCTCACGAAAAGAAACAAGAGGGGTGCGCCGGTGCATGTGGGAGTGCCGGATTGCAAAACGGACAACGGGGAAAATGCTCGGATGCATAAGACGAACACATATGCAAATGAGATGCACATGATGACATGATATGAGATGCATGACATGAACAAAATGCAAAACGAAAAACAAAACCCGACCACGAAGGGAATATCATAACACATAGCCGAAAATGGCAAGAGTTGGAGTTACAAATATGGAAAGTTACATCCGGGGTGTTACAACACTCCACCACTACGAGAGGATCTCGTCCCGAGATCTAGGACTGAAAGAACTCCGGATATTCGGAACGGAGGTGGTCCTCGCGTTCCCAGGTGGCTTCTCGGTCGGAATGGTGTGACCACTTCACTTTCAGGAATTTGATTGACTTGTTGCGAGTCTTGCGCTCAGTTTCTTCAAGAATAGCAACGGGGTGCTCATGGTAAGACAGATCTTCTTGGAGGTAAATCTCTTCGAAGTTGATGGTGCGCTCAGGAGTCTTGAAGCACTTGCAGAGCTGTGACATGTGGAACACATCGTGCACGTTCGCGAAGTTGGAGGGAAGCTCAAGTTGATAGGCGAGGTCGCCTCTTTTGCCAATGATCTTGAAAGGACCCATGTATCTAGGGGCAAGCTTCCCTTTGATACCGAAGCGACAAGTGCCTTTCATTGGAGAGACGCGGAGGTAGACATGGTCTCTGATCTCGAAAGCCACATCACGGTGCTTGCTATCATAGTAACTCTTCTGGCGCGATTGCGCGGCTTTGAGATTTTCACGGATGACTTTACACATTTCTTCAGCCTCTGTGATTAAGTCATTGCCAAGAAGTTGGCGTTCACCAGTCTCTGACCAATTGAGAGGAGTACGGCACTTTCTGCCATATAGAATCTCGAATGGGGCCTTGCCCGAACTCGCTTGGAAGCTGTTGTTGTAGGAGAACTCGGCATATGGAAGACAATCTTCCCACTTCATGCCAAAGGAAATGACACAAGCCCTGAGCATATCTTCAAGGATTTGATTGACTCGCTTGACTTGGCCACTAGTTTGAGGATGGAAAGCTGTGCTAAAGCGAATGTTGGTGCCCATGGCCTTCTGGAAGGAGTCCCAGAACTTAGAAGTGAAGATGCTTCCATGATCTGAAGAAATCAATTGTGGGATGCCGTGCAAGGAGACAATCCTGGAGGTGTATAGCTCTGCCAACTGAGCTGCTGTGATGGATTCTTTGATTGGAAGGAAATGAGCCACTTTAGTGAGCTTGTCAATGACAATGAAGATAGCATCATTTCCGCGCTTGGACTTGGGAAAACCAGTCACGAAATCCATTTCGATATGATCAAACTTCCATTCTGGGATAGCAAGAGGTTGGAGGAGACCAGCTGGTCGTTGGTGTTCTGCTCTCACCCTTCGACAGACATCACATTCATTCATGAATTGAGCGATTTCTCGCTTCATTCGAGTCCACCAATACGACTGCTTGAGGTCATGGTACATCTTCGTACTTCCAGGATGAATGGAATGAAGAGAATTGTGCGCCTCGTTCATAATGACTTTCCTTAGATCACCTTTAGGAACCACAATCCGGTCCTCGAAGAATAAAGTGTCTTTGTCATCAATGCGATAGCACTTGTATTTGGATAGACCCTTGTCGATACCACGTTTCACCTTCTTCACCATGGTATCCAGGAGTTGTGCCTCACGAATTTGATCTTCCAAAGTAGGAGAGACTATGAGGTTGGCAAGAAAGCCTTGAGGAACAACTTGGAGATTCAGTTTGCGGAAAGCTTCACAAAGATCCGATTGAAATGGCTTGAGAATTAAGCTATTGCAATAAGCCTTTCTGCTCAAAGCATCTGCAATGACATTGGCCTTGCCTGGAGTATATTCAATACTCGGATTGTACTCCTGAATCATCTCGACCCATCGAGTTTGCCTGAGGTTGAGGTTGGGCTGAGTGAAGATGTACTTGAGACTCTTGTGATCGGTGAATATGTTCACTTTTCTTCCCAACAAGAGATGTCTCCATGTTATTAATGCATGGACAACTGCCGCCAACTCAAGATCGTGAGTGGGGTAGTTCTTTTCGTTGGGCTTCAACTGACGAGAGGTATAGGCCAGAACTTTCTTCTCTTGCATTAACACAACACCGAGACCTTGAAGAGAAGCATCACAGAAAACTTCGAATGGCTTGGATTCGTCAGGAGGAGTTAAGACAGGAGCTGTGACGAGTTTCTCTTTGAGAGTGTTGAAAGCAACGTCACACTCAGGAGACCAGACATACTTCACATGCTTCTGGAGGAGGTTAGAAAGAGGCTTTGCAATCTTAGAGAAATTCTCAATGAATCTTCGGCAATAGCTTGCAAGACCCAGAAAACTGCGGAGCTGCTTGACATTCTGAGGAGGTTCCCAATTCACAATTGCAGACGCCTTCTCGGGATTAATAGCGATGCCCTTGGCAGAGATGATATGACCAAGGTAAAGAACTTCATCAAGCCAAAACTCACATTTGGAAAACTTCGCATAAAATTGATACTCTCTGAGCTTGTCGAGCACCAATCGCAAATGTTTGGCATGACCCTTCTTATTCTTGGAGAAGACCAAAATATCATCGAGATACACCAGGACGAATTCATTGGTATAGGGGTTGAAGATGAAATTCATCATTCGAGAGAATGTTGGAGGAGCATTGACAAGGCCGAAAGACATGACAGTATATTCATAAGAACCAAAGCTTGTTCTGAATGCTGTCTTGGGAATATCTTCTTCACGAATGCGAATCTGATGATAACCCATACGAAGGTCAAGCTTGGAGAAAACTTTAGCACCTTTAAGTTGCTCGAATAGCTCATTGATGTTGGGAAGTGGATACTTGTTCTTGATTGTCTTTTTGTTCAATGGACGGTAGTCGACACAAAGTCGGTCCGTGCCATCCTTCTTCTGGACAAAAAGAACACCACAACCCCATGCAGATGAACTCGGTCTGATCAAACCCAGACGCTCTTGTTCATCGAGCTGTTTCTTCAATTCCTTCAGCTCCTTGGGTCCAAACTTGTAAGGACGCTTGCAAACGGGTTCAGTGCCGGGCTCAAGATCGATAACGAACTCAACTGGCCGGTGATGAGGCATACCCGGAAGCTCTTCTGGAAAGACATCTTGGTACTCACAAACGACTGGAATTTGAGAAATAGCATCCAACTCGCCCTTCTCATTGAGAGAAAACAACCGAATGGTTTCATCACGAGCGGCATAAACGATAACATCCTCAGAAGAGTGTGTCAATTGAATTTCCTTGGCAGCACAATCAAGTTGAGCCTTGTGCTTAGAAAGCCAGTCCATCCCGAGAATTAGATCAATATCCGAGTCACCAAGAACAATTGGTGTAGCCAGAAATTTATAGTCGCCCATCTTGATAACGGAATCCCGAATGAATACTCGAGAAGTCATTTGCCGAGCCGGGGAAACAATAGACAAAGGACTCGGCAAAACTTGAGTAACCAAATCATGCATAGCCACAAAAGGTCTTGAAATGAAAGAATGCGATGCACCAGTATCAAATCAGACTTTTGCAGGAATGTCATTAACTGAGAGATTACCCATTATCACATCAGTAGATTCCTCCGCTTGAGCTGCATTCATCATGTTCACCTTTGCAGACTTGGGATTATGCTTGACCGCTGCATTGCTGGAAGATCTCACAGGAGGAGGAGGCGGAAGGCGCCTTTGGTTGAAGCACTTGTTAGCATAGTGACCTTTCTGCTGACACTTGTTGCAAGTCACCTCTGAGAGTGGACGATGATAAGGAGCATTCGACTTTGGAGCTTGATTCTAAGACTTGTTCTGATAGCTAGGGTTGGGTGAGTGGGAAGATCCATGGCCACCTTTGTTCTTCTGCTGGAAAGGCTGACGAAACGGAGGAGGAGGAGGCAACCAGAACTTCTGTTGCTTAGCATCCACTAGTGAGGAAGAAGAAGACTGAACTGCGTCCCTGACTCTTTTCTTAGAAGCCTCACACTTGAGCTGAGCAGCCTCTTGCTTCAGTGCCATGTTGTAGAAATCATCATACTTGGTCGGCTCAAAAAGCACGAGAGGTAATTGCAGATCTTCTCTGAGGCCACCTCTGAATTGTTAGATCATGCTCTTCTCATCAAGAACGTCTTGCTTAGCGAAGCGAGCGAGTTTTTGAAACTGAGTATTGTATTGATACACGGACATGCTGCCTTGCTTGAGATTGCGGAACTCCTCACGCTTACTCTCAACAACACTTTGTGGAATGTGGTGAGCTTTGAAGTCTCGGCGGAAATCATCCCAGGTAATCACACGACCTCCTCTGGAATCTTTGTATTGTTGATACCACTCGGCAGCTTGATCCTTGAGTTGAAAAGAAGCGAACTTGACAAAGTCCTCAGACCTGACATTGCTACATTCAAAATGCTTGTTGATGTCCACGAGCCAATCATCGGCGTCTGTGGCCTCGGCACAGCAGCTGAAAGACTTCGGCTGATTAGCGAGGAACTGGTTGAGGGTAGCGAAGTGAGGCTGATTGTTGCCTTGGCCTTGATTTCCTTGATTGCCTTGCCCTTGGGTGCGTTCTTGCAAGAGTTGCAAAATCATCTGAGCATTGGCGTTGGTGGCTGCCATGATAGCTTGTCATGCCTCCGGAGGCGGAGGTGGTGGCGGAGGGTTCGCCTGACTCCCCTCATTGCGTTCCGGATTCTGACGCGTTGGCGGAGCCATCCTGAAGAGGGTGACATCCGTTAGCATCTTGATAGACAGATAGACAAGTTGAATCGACGGATAGAAATTGCAACATATAGTCTTCACAATAAACATTTGAACGAGGATGAACGAATGAATTCCATAGTAAATCATCACACTTCCATAAGGTGAGAAGCCACTTGATAAGAGATTGATGAATAAAATAAAAAGGTACGAGTGGAACAAATAAGTGTAAGGATTACCCAATCACAAACCAAATATCTGCAGAAGAAATGCTAAGAGCTACTTGAATCCCACCTATAAACTCCCGAAACTTTCTGGTTATGCAATCTGGTGTTGGGGATACAGGGGACACAAAATATATCACCCAAACTAGCAATCCCTAGATCCAGCTGTATCCATCCGTCAACACATAACCAAGAAACCTTCGGAAATCGTGTACCTCAACCTTCGAAAAGCATCCGTTATACGAGTTATGGCAATACTCCCGAACTCCCGCCCCAGTACTGGGTGGTGTCGAGGTGATCTCACCAACAACTGCATAAAAGAGATTTTCGATGTCGGCGAAACTCAGGTATTCCAGAACTGCAACGATAAAATTATGACGACAACACCTCGGAGCTCAACTCCCCGGGACACTGCCACAACCCCTAAATGTCAGGAGGCACCAAGAACAATGTTCTCGTCACAAAACCATCGGAACGATTCCAAGATACCCGCGTGATCCTAAATTTTTTTTAGTGAAATTTGAGGAGAGAAGAGTCAAAACTTCTACGTCAGGAGGCCTCACCAGAGCGACGAAGGGACGGAGGAGTAAAAAGAATCCTACTCTCCGATATATATAATCCTAAGACTCAAAAGATTTTTGTTCTAGACTCAACAACGCCAGCGATTCGATCAAGCAGGGGGCTCCTAAGTCGGGGATGGCTCTGATTACCAACTTGTCACGCCCACGATGCGGCTATATCTCCCACGTGTCGAGGCACGACTTAGAGGCATAACCGCATTGTGGTTTTGTCGCAAGAAGGGTCATCTTCACACAATCCCATGTAATGAACAAGAATGGGATACCGAGAGTTGGCTTACAATCGCCACTTCACACAATACAAAAATTAATTCATACATCATCCAACATCCACACATAGACCGACTAAAGTCAAATCCAAATGAAAATAAGATAACCCAAATTGCTAGATCCCCGATCGTCCCAACTGGGCTCCACTACTGATCATCCGGAAAAGAAACATAGTAATGACCACGTTCCTCGTCGAACTCCCACTTGAGCTCGGTTGCGTCATCCGCACTGGTATCGTCGACACCTGCAACTGTTTTGGTAGAATCTATGAGTCACGAGGACTTAGCAATCTCACACCCGCGAGATCAAGACTATTTAAGCTTATAGGAAAGGATGGTGTAATGAGGTGGAGCTGCAGCAAGCACTAAGCATATATGGTGGCTAACATACGCAAAGAAGAGCGAGAAGAGAAGCAACGCAACGCGAAGCTAGAAATGATCAAGAAGTGATCCTGAAACTACTTACGTTCATGCATAACTCAAACCATGTTCACTTCCCGGACTCCGCCGAAAAGAGACCATCACGGCTACACACACAGTTGATGTATTTTAATTAAGTCAAGTGACAAGTTCTCTACAACCGGACATTAACAAATTCTCATCTGCCTCATAACAGCGAGCACGGCTTTCGAAAGATAATACCCTGCAGGGGTGTCCCAACTTAGCCCATTATAAGCTCTCACGGTCAACGAAGGATAAACCTTCTCCCGGGAAGACCCAATCAGTCTCGGAATCCCGGTTTACAAGACATTTCGACAATGGTAAAACAAGACCAGCAAAGCCGCCCGAATGTGCCGACAAATCCCGATAGGAGCTGCACATATCTCGTTCTCAGGGCACACCGGATGAGCAGTCCATACAACTAAAACCAGGCCTCAAGTTTCCCCGAGGTGGCGCTGCAAAGGGCTCTAGTTTGAACCAACACTCAGAGGAACACTGGCCCGGGGGTTTAAATAAAGATGACCCTCGGGCTCGCGAAAACCCAAGGGAAAAAGGCTTAGGTGGCAAATGGTAAAACCAAGGTTGGGCCTTGCTGGAGGATTTTTATTCAAGGAGAACTGTCAAGGGGGTCCCATAAATCACCCAACCATGTAAGGAACGCAAACTCAAGGATCATAATACCGGTATGACGGAAACTAGGGCGGCAAGAGTGGAACAAAACACCAGGCATAAGGCCGAGCCTTCCACCCTTTACCAAATATATAGATGCATTAATTAAATAAGAGATATTGTGATATTCCAAAAATATCCATGTTCCAACGTGGAACCAACTTCAACTTCACCTGCAACTAGCAACGCTATAAGAAGGGCTGAGCAAAAGCGGTAACTTAGCCAAACAACGGTTTGCTAGGAAAGGATGGTTAGAGGCTTGACATGGCAATATGGGAGGCATGATATAGCAAGTGCTAGGTAGCGCAGCATAGCAATAGAACGAACAACTAGCAAAGCAAATATACAAGTGATTTCGAGGGTATGGTCATCTTGCCTGCAAGGTTCTCAGAGTTGTCGAAAGTTTGATCCTCGTAAGCGTACTCAACAGGTTCCTCGTTCACGAACTCGTCTCCCAGCTCTACCCACAGTAAGAACACAAGCAATGAAACCACAATCAATCACGGGAAATGCACAAGCAACATGATGCAATACATGCATGATATGCGAGATATGATATGCGATGCGTATGCGTGCTCCGGAAGAAAAAGGATGAACAAGGTAGTAACTTGGTAAACCAAGTATGCCACTAGAAAGATGAGATGATTTCGGTCGAAATCGATATAAAGATCACCGGAAACGGATGCACGGTTTGCAAATGGCAAGCAAAACAAGAATGACACGATTCTGCGATTAACAACATGATAGCACTTAGAATACATCAAGTAACTATGCTACAGCACTCCAACATAGCAACAAAGCATATGGCAGTAATCTACAGGAGATTCTTGACAAAAGATGAACACTAAGCTATGGCTAGATCACAAAATAACAGGTTCAAACAAGCATGGAAAAAGTGCAAAAGATATCAGCTTCACATACTTGGTGAAATTACTGGACATGGCAGAAACAGCATCGGTTGGCAATGTTCAGAGCAAGCAAAACACATGCTACAGGAACTTATCATAGCAAAACAAGGCATGGCATGAATCTACTAAATGCATAAAACAAAAGTCCCTTACTGACCATGAGCCAAAAAGGATCAGAAGATATGATGGCACCCATGTAAACATAGCAAGTTTCGTTAACAGGTTTCAGACTTAGCAGAAAACAGAACATGGCATTAACAGAATTATGAAGGCCTCTTTGTGAGCTTAATTCACTCATCACAAAGCAATGCATGACAATAAAAAGCATACCTACAGCAAGATGGCTTGTTTATGAAGCTATCCATGGCAAGAGCAAGTTCATAGCATGTATGAAGCAACTACAACAACCTTGGCAAAATTGAATATCATGTTTACAATCTGCCAGGAATATTTTATAGCAAAAGTAGAGCAAGATTAAGACATGCTAGGGCACTCCATAATTGCAAACAGGGGCATGGATGGATATAGCACAACTATATATACAAAAGATCCGTACTGAACATGTCCAAAAGAAGCATGGATCTCACTGTAGACACATGGATACATGGCAACAAAATAACAGCAGTAACAGACTTGGCAAAATCCCAAGTCCCTGAAAACAGAAACATCACGAAGCCTAGTTTGCATGCTTGTGCTAGTCACCACATAGATCAAAACAATACATGGCATACACCTCTGTAAATATTGCATAGCATAGATCAAAACACCTGTAGAGCTCATGCCCATAAGATGCACACATCAAATGTAGGAAAAATAACAAAGCACCAAGTTCTGATAAGTAACAGCAGTAAACATCATATAGCACTCCTGCACCAGAGATTTGGGCATCAAGATGGACTCAAACGAACATGGTGCAATGGAACAAAATGAAGAGCATCTCGAGGCGAACATTTTGATATATCATGCACGCAAAACGGGGTAGTATGCCATGAGATATGGTGCGATGAACAGGAGCATATAATGTGAAAAACTTCGGGACTTGTTGCGGATATAGACCTTAGAGTCACCCGCCAGAAGGGGCCGGGTTACTCATAATGGTCATCGCCAGAAGCCCGGTGACAAGCTTGAAGACGGTGGGCTAAAGATGGGTTTAAAGACCCGGATATGGCTTAAGGCCCGTAGTTACAATCATCATTATGGTAGAACTTGTAGTATAAGGCAGGAATAGTTGAGAGTCCGAGCCGGACACTCTTATGAGCCGGCCGGGACTCTGAGAGCCACTGGGCGTCAACCTCTCTATATAAAGGGATGACCCGGTAGCAGTTTAGGGACAATAAAGATCTCATCGAGAGCCAGGCATAGCGATTTAGCTCCCTGGTCATCGAAACCCTAATAAATACCACCTCAACTGGACGTAGGCTTTTACCTTCACCGTAAGGGGCCGAACCAGTATAAATCCTCGTGTTCCTTGTCCCGTTTAACCCCTTCAAGCTTCCTAGTAGCGATGGCTCCACGACTAAGTCCTAGCTTGAGGACATCTGCCGTGACAATTCCACGACAGTTGGCGCCCACCGTGGGGCCAGCGCACGGTGGATTTGAGTTCTTGAAGGGCAGCTTCGAAGGGCTCAAGGGATACGCTGTGGGCCGGATGACCAAGAGTCGTCGCGGCAAGCTCTACATCGACGATGCAAACTAGGGCCCCGACGCCGGCTCAATTGAGTACGGGTACCGGGTCCCCTTCGGCGGAATTCATGTTTTCATTGGCAAGATTGGTGAGCCGGGCCCTGAGCCGGATCTCTGCGCCGATCCCATCGAGACGGCTCAGCGTGCACGACCCGCCCGAGCCCTGCCTGCCTTAAAACATGCTTTTGTGGGATGTATCCATGGAGGGCTCTCTGATAGGTCTGGATCTGGTGATGAGACGGCCGCCGGCTCTGACGGCGAGTCGTCCACCGATGAGTCAAACTCGTTGTATCAACTTCAAGATGGCAGGCTCATGGGTTGTTCCGATGGTGACAGTATTCCGGACCCGTTTGAGCCGCCAAGCCGGGTTGGAATCTTCATGGCCGGCGCGCAGCCTGTTCAGAACCCTGCGGCTGGAGGGGGAAACCCGGTGCCCTCGCCGGCTCAGGTGCTGATGGATCTCACGGACAAGATGACGGCCCTGTTGACCGCCGCGGTTGACCCGGCGGATCAAGCTCAGCATGATGCGGAGGTGGCGCAGTTAAAGTTGGATCTAGTGAGAGCTAAGGAGGATCTGGCAGCGGAAGGGATCAGGATGGCTGCAGAGAGGGCGGCTCTCGACGCCCAGACTCAGTTGATTCAGGCGCAGTCCTTCCGGCTCACGATGGATCAGAACGCGTCCAATGAGGTCATGAGAAGGAGGCATCAAAAAGCCCAATCTCGACTCCCTCCGGTTTACGATCCTCGAAACCTCTTCAACACGCCAGGTGCAGGGTCTAGTAACCCGCCAGGGATCATAGTGCCCGGGTCTGGGACCCCTGTTCAGCCACAAGTGATGGGGCCTCCCCGGGTGAACCCTGCCCCGCCTCAGTATGTGCCAATACCACCGGGTCATTATGCTAACCCGCTGGAGAACATGGTAGCCGCAGCAGCGCGGCTGGCGGCCCTCCCAATTGACGGTGACTCTCCGACGGCTATTGAAACCCGCCGGGTCAGGGAACTCCTTTAGACAGCACTGGCGCAGCAACAGGCGTACTCTTACAGCCGGGACATGATCCACTCAACCCCTCGTCCAGGCCGGAGCCCGAGTTACAGCAGACACATGGTCTCAGCGACTGGCTCAAGTAATGTCCGACGCCATGACCCGCCACCTAGCCATGGCCCGGCTCATAACGGAGCCTTTTACGCAGCAGACCAAGACAGAGCACGGCAAGAGGCGGAGCAGGTGCCTCAGTTGACGGCTTACCAGACTCCCCCGGCTTATCCGACGGCTTCCGTCGACGTGGGTATCCCTACCAGGACTGGGGGTGTCCCGTGCTTGGTGCCGGCTCTCCGCAATGAGCGTCTACCCAAGGACTTCAAAGGCCCTAGGAAGGTGCCTAATTACACAGCTGACTTACAACCCGCAGCCTGGATCGAGAGTTATGAGATGGCGATGGAACTGCTGGAAGTCAGTGAAGCAGCAATGGCCAAGTACTTCACTATGATGTTAGATGGGACTGCCCGCACTTGGTTGAAGGGGCTACCACCGAATTCCATCGGGTCTTGGGCTGAGCTGAAAGCCCGGTTCATCCAAAACTTCAAGGATACCTGTAGGCAGTCTATGTCAATTGTGGATTTGACTAACTGTAAACAGCAGGAGGGTGAGTCTACGACACATTGGGTTCGCCGGGTTAAGGAAATAATACATTCATCTGATAAGATGGATGCCGGCTCTGCAGTCTTAATGTTGGAACAGAATTGTCGCTTCGTGCCCCTGAAGATGAAACTCGGGCGGCTTAAGCGCGACTGCAATGATATGGGTACACTGATGGCGGCTCTCGTTAAGTACGCCGATTCTGATGGTACCAAGGACCCCGCTTCAGATGATGAAAGGACAGGGAAGGGAAAGAAGAACAGCAATGGCAAGGGTCATCAGCATAACCCGGGGAACCAAGGAGGTGGCAAGCGCAAAGCCGATGGCAGCCTAGAGTTCGTAGCCAATGCCAGCTCACAGGGCAATAGCCAGAGACGCAAGGGGAGGCCCCCTCCCCGAGGCGGCGGGCCAGGACCGACGCTGGAGCAACTGTTGAATGAGCCTTGTCCAAGGCATGGCTCTAGAGAGAAGCCAGCAACTCATCTATGGAAGGATTGTGCAATCATGAAGGCCTTTAAGAATTCCAACGCCTTTAACAGCAATAATGGCCCGGGCGGTGGCTCAGGCACCGGCGGCTTTCATGGCCCGGGCGGCGGCTCAAATTCTAATCCTCAGAACGGTCAAGGGGGCTTTAATCAGCAGTCCGGCCAAGGTCATCAACAGCAGCAGGGGGGTTATCAGACCAATCCAAAGCAGCTTAGCGGTGGACAGTATCATGTGTTTACCACCAGTCTGTGTAAGCGGGATCAGAAGCTTCATAAGAGGGTTGTGAATGCTGTTGAGCCGGCGGTTCCACACTACTTAAAGTGGTCTGAGCAGCCTATAGTGTGGAGTAGGGAGGATCACCCTCCCCGGGTGGATAATCCGGGTCACTTGGCCTTGGTGGTGGCTCCTCAGGTGGGAGGATATAAGTTCACTAAGGTGCTCATGGATGGAGGCAGCAACATCAACATCCTCTATTATGAGACTTTCCGTCGTATGGGGTTGATTGATAAGAACCTCAGCCAGTCAAACACCATTTTCCACGGTGTGGTACCTGGTAAGTCGGCTTACCCAGTCGGCAAGATCGAGTTGGAAGTGGCCTTTGGAGACGAGCACAATTACAGGGTGGAGAAATTGACCTTTGAGGTGGTCAAGATAAGAAGTCCATACCATGCTATATTTGGCCGGCCGGCTTACGCCAAGTTCATGGCATGGCCGTGCTATGTGTATTTACAGCTCAAGATGCCGGGTCATAATGGGACCATTACGGTTCACGGCAGCCGGAAGGTAGCCTTGGAGTGTGAGGAAGGCGATGCGGCTTATGCAGAATCTGTTTGTGCAACGGAAGAGTTGAAGTTTTACAAGGACAATGTTGACCCAACAGATATGACCTCACTGAAAAAGCCGACTACGGAGCATGAGCCGGCAATGAAATTTAAGTCGGCTGATGAGACTAAACTTGTTGATTTCGTTCCAGGTGATTCATCTCAGCAGTTTAGCATCAGTGCCAATCTGGATCCAAAATAGGAAAGCGCGCTCATCGAGTTCATCCGTGAGAATAGGGACATTTTTGCATGGAAGCCTTCTGACATGCCAGGTGTACCTAGAGAACTCGCTGAGCACACTCTCAATGTTGATCCGAAATTTAAGCCGGTCAGGCAATTCCTTCGGCGGTTTAATGAAGAGAGGCTGAAGGCTATTGGTGAAGAGGTGGCCCGGCTCTTGGCGGCCGGGTTTATCGTTGAAGTCTTTCACCCGGAGTGGTTAGCTAACCCGGTGCTCGTGCTCAAGAAGAACGGCACCTGGCGGATGTGTGTGGACTACACGGACTTGAACAAAGCATGTCCGGCTGATCCTTTTGCCCTTCCCCGTATTAATCAAATCATTGATGCTACGGCGGGTTGTGAGCGTTTATGTTTCTTGGATGCTTATTCTGGATATCATCAGATTAAGATGGCAGTTAAGGACCAGGAGAAGACGGCGTTTATCACTCCCTTTGGAGCCTTCTGCTATGTGTCTATGCCCTTTGGACTCAAGGCTGCGCAGGCGACTTATCAGCGCTGCGTGCAGAACTGTCTTCATAACCAGATTGGGCGCAATGTTCATGCTTATGTGGACGATATTGTGGTTAAATCTAGGAAGGAGGAAACCTTGATAGATGATCTGAGGGAAACCTTTGATAATCTCCGGGTCTACAAGATGATGCTTAACCCGGCCAAATGTGTTTTTGGTGTTCCTGCAGGCAAGCTCTTGGGTTTCTTGGTTTCTAACAGAGGCATTGAAACTAACCCGGAGAAGATCAAGGCCATCACCTCCCTGGCTAAGCCGGCGTGTATAAACGACGTCCAGCGCCTGGCGGGTCGTATCGCAGCTTTAAGCCATTTTATAAGCCGTTTGGGGGAGAAGGCTATGCCATTATATCAGTTGATGAAGAAAACTGATGACTTTGTCTGGAATGATGCAGCTAATACTGCTTTTGAGGATTTGAAGAGGCAACTGGCCGAGCCCCCGGTCCTTGCTGCTCCGGTTGACAAGGAGCCTTTATTGCTGTATGTGGCTGCTAACACACGAGCTGTCGGTGTGGCCGTTGTGGTGGAGCGCAAGGAAGAGGGTAAGGAGCATCCGGTTCAGCGGCCGGTTTATTATGTCAGCGAGGTACTCATTGAGTCCAAGCAGCGGTATCCGCATTGGCAGAAGCTTGTTTATGGTGTGTTCATGGCAAGCCGAAAGATTAAGCATTATTTCCAGGGTCACCCCATCACTGTGGTCAGTTCTGCCCCCCTTGGAGATATCATTCAAAACAGAGAGGCCACAGGGAGAGTGGCTAAGTGGGCTATAGAGCTTGGACCTCATGGTCTGAAGTATGTGCCACGCACTGCTGTTAAGTCTCAGGCTTTGGTGGATTTCATCAATGATTGGACAGAGCTACAAGTGCCCGAACAAAAGCTGGATAACACATATTGGACTATTCACTTCGATGGGTCCAGACAGTTGGAGGGCTCGGGGGCTGGAGTCGTATTGGCTTCCCCTAAGGGTGACAAGTTCCATTATGTGCTACAATTGATGTTTCCTTGTACCAACAATGCAGCTGAGTACGAGGCCTTGCTTCACGGTCTTCGGATGGCTAAGGAGATGAGCTTGAGCCGGGTAAGGTGCTTCGGCGACTCAGACTTGGTGGCTCAACAAGTATCAGGAAAGTGGGACTCCAAGGATCCTCTCATGGCGGCTTATCGCCGCGAAGTTGATGCCATTGCTGGGCACTTTCAGGGTTACCAAGTAGAGCACATCGATCGCAGGAAGAACGAGACGGCCGATGCTTTAAGCCGGCTGGGCTCTCAGTGAAAGCCGGTGCCGCCTAATACTTTCTTGGATGTCTTGCATAACCCTTCTGTTAAGTTGCCTACAGAGGAAGACTTGGCTGTACCTGACCCGGAGGCACAATTTGTGGCGGCTCTCCACATCATCCCGGACTGGACAGTGCCTTATCTGGCTTACATGACCCGGGGAGAGTTGCCTGAGGATGAAACTTTGGCCAGACAAATAACCCGGTGGTCTAAGTCAATGGTGGTTATCAATGGTGAGCTGCATCATCGCAGTGTTACGGGAGCGTTCCATCGTTGTGTCTCCCCTGGGGAAGGTCAAGAGATCTTGCGTGAGATCCACGAAGGGGATTGTGGTCATCATGCCGGTTCAAAGTCCCTTGTGGCCAAGGCTTTTCATCATGGTTTTTATTGGCTGACGGCTCATGCTGATGAGGAGGACTTGGTCAGTAAGTGTGATGGTTGCCAAAGGTTCTCGCGACGGGCTCATGTGCCGGCTCAAGAGCTGAGGATGATCCCAATTACTTGGCCCTTTGCGGTCTGGGGGCTTGATATGGTTGGGCCTTTTAAAAGGTCCAAGGATAAGAAGACCCACCTCTTGGTGGCAGTTGACAAATTCACCAAGTGGGTTGAAGCGGAGCCAGTTAGCAAGTGTGATGCAGCCACGGCAGTTCAGTTTATGAAAAGGGTGATCTTTCACTTTGGCTTTCCACACAACATTATAACTGACAATGGTACCAATCTATCCAAAGGCGCCATGGAGGAGTTTTGTCAACGAGAGCATATTAGACTTGATGTTTCATCAGTGGCTCACCCTCAATCCAATGGTCAAGCTGAGAGAGCTAATCAGGAGATTCTGAAAGGCATCAAACCCCGGCTTTTGGTCCCTTTGCAACGGACGCCGGGTTGTTGGGTGGAGGAGTTACCCTCCGTGCTGTGGAGCATCAACACTACTCCTAAGAGGTCTACAGGTTTCACGCCTTTCTTCATGGTTTATGGAGCGGAAGCAGTCCTCCCCAGTGACATCCGTCATGACTCGCCTCGAGTGGCGGCTTATGTTGAGGTGGATAATGAACAGGCGCGCCAAGATGCTCTTGACTTGTTGGACGAGCAGCGTGATGTGGCAGCGGCTCGCTCAGCGATTTACCAACAGGACCTGTGCCGTTATCATAGTCGCCGGGGTTAAATCCCGGGTCTTCCAGGAAGGCGATCTGGTGCTCCGGCTCATCCAAGATCAAACAGATGCGCACAAGCTATCCCCGCCTTGGGAAGGGCCTTTTGTGGTCAGCAAGAATTTGCACAACGGGTCATATTACCTCATTGACATTCGGGAGCACAAAGATTCACGTAAGTCGGAGGAAGAGACCCGTGGCCGTGGAACATAGCTCAGCTTCGGCCTTGTTACACTTGAGCCACCGGCTCTCATAATGTACATATTTCCCTAAGCCATGTATATATTATGATAAGCAATAAAGCAGGACCTCTGTCCTTTTTTCTCCTCCAAAGATAAACGTGTTGTTGTCATTACAAGATCATATGATAATTTGAAGGAGGGTCCGGCTTATGATCGTATTCGAATCTAGCCATACACAATATAGTCACTTGGGGGCTTCCTGTTCAAACATAGGTCGTATTCGAAACAAAGAGAACATAGCTGTCGATACCCATTTGATTGGCAAAGTGCCGAGCTCATTGGGGAGTTTTCTTTGATCATATTTGAATCATAGTTTAACCCCTTTGGGAACCGACGTGGATCGTATTCGAATCAGCGTCGTTAAACAATTCTCAAGTCATTTGGGGGCTTCCTGTTCAAACATGGGTCGTATTCGAACCAAAGAGAACATAGCTGTCGGTACCCTCTTGATTGGCATTGCCACACCCACTGGGGGCTATATGATCGTATTCGAATCCTAGCATAACCCCTTTGAGACGGGTCTTTGGTCGTATTCGAACTGGAAGCCCCTAAGTTTGTCTGAGTTATAGCGAGTTCTTCTGATTATTTCAAGTATGCACGGCCGGGTCTCACCTTGCCGGCTTAAACTTTGATCTACAGTACTCGTTGAATACAATCGGTGTTCTTAAGACTGGTAAACCGGAGTTGAGGTACCAACCTTATTACCCGGGTTATATAAGCCGGAAGTGTGCTTGCAGGCCGTGCGATAAGCCGCCTCGAGACTTGTGATTTGTCTTTCTATGCAGGATAGTTAAAGACAACTATTCGAGACTAAGGAAAATGAAGGACCCGGGGAAATATAAAGGAGACAACTGCAATGGATTTCAGCATTCAACGCGTGCACGATGGCACGGTAAAGTTAAAGTGTTGGTCCTACTCTATTACAAGACTCATTGAGTCCAAAAGGGTGGAGCATTGTTTAGTAAGCCACTTGCAGAGTTACGATGCTTGCTGAGTTGAAGTCTCCGGCTCATCCCTCTCCTCTCCTCCGGCTGTTCCCAAGACCTGGAAGGTTGACGACTTCCAGTCAATGCCGCTCAGAGCTTCAAATTGAGCTTCCTCGTCAATTAACCCGGCCGGGTCAACTTCCGGGGCAAATGTGTGCTTACGAGTCGGCGGGATTAAATTGATGGCTTCGTAGCGCGGAGTGGGGATCCTCTGATTCTCTGAATCGTAACCCGGCTGGTACTTAGTCAGGTCCGTGTCGTTGCGAATTAGAGTGGCCACCGGGCGTACGGTCTTCACGCAGGCTGCAAAGTCCCTTTGATCAAAGGGGGTGCCGTCTTCCTTCAAACTGGGGTAGCCCAGAGCGATGTCCACCGGGTCTAACTCTGGGAGGAACGCCTTGGCCCGGCTTAGAGCGGCGATAGCTCCGGCTCTTGCCGAGGCCCGCCGCAGCTCTTGGACATGTTGGGGAAGAACGGCGAGCCAGCGAAGAACTTCCGCCAAGTGAGTTGGCACCTCATTGGATAAGGCCACCACAGCCAAAGCCCGCTATGACCCGGTGTAGAGTTGCTCCACCAGGGTGTACACGGCTTTCAACTTGGTGACCACACTTTGGTTGAGGTTGGCGCTTCTGGGACCTGTTTAACAGAATAGGATAAGCCGCCGACAAGGATGAGTTATGAGATATACAGATTATACACTTGATGAAAGCCGGTGAAATGACTTACCGAAGATTGCGGCAACCATCTGGGACACTTGGCGCTTTAAGCCGGAGAGTTCGGCGGTCTTCTCTGTTAGAGCCTTCTCCGCCTGTTCGGCCCGGTTCACCAGGGTGGCCTTTTCTTCGGCCCAAGCTTTCCGTTCAGCGTCAAACTCCGTCTTCAGCTTCTCTTGCGCAGCAATACTGGACACAAATTTGGCATTGGCCTTCCGGGTCTCAGTTTCTTGCGTTTTCAGACGGGTCTTGAGATCGGAGATGTCAGCTTCAAACTTCTTTCCAGCAGCCTGCATAATTTCCGGGTCATAGGATGGACGGTTACTATGCAATTTTAAAAGTCCCAAGCACTTTCTAAGCAAAGACACTTGGCACTTGGGGGCTAATGCATATTGAACGTTTCTATTTACAAATTACTGGGTTAAATGAGTAAGCCGGAACATAAGTCTACAACATATTCTATCATGAGTAGTAGACTTGGGGGCTAGAGCATGGTAAGAATAACAAGATAACTATGCAGTAAGTAAGAAGAAAGAAAAGTGGTACCTCAGACTTCTGCTGAATCTGGTTCACCATGGCGATCTCTGCATCCCGGTTCTTGTGCACTTGGCTGACGAAGCCGGAGACGATCTCTCCGATGTTCAGGTTGGCGTAGTCGGTGAGGTCCAGATTAACCCGGCGGGGCTGTAGCAACTCCCCCTTGGCGGAGCACTTGGCCAGCGCAGTAGGTCTCCCCGGCTCAACAAATTCCGTCCGGGTGATTACCACGTCCGGGTTATCTGCTGGTTGAGCCGAGCTGGAGGCCTCCGGGTTAGCAGAAGCTTCTGATATTGGCTTGTCGGTCAGAGCAGTGGCTTCAGGAGCAAAGGCAGCTCGCTGTTCTTGAGCGGCTACCTCCGGTTCAGGCAAGTCCGGCTCTTCGACCGGCTTGTTCTTCTTCGCCCTTTTGCTGAGTTTTGCCTGGGCACTAAAAAGACAAAAAGGTTAAGTACAAAAGTGTAAGTAAAGAAAAGTACAACATGAGATGATCATCATTACCCGGGCACGGTCTTGAAAGCCGGCAGGTTCGACTGCATAGAGTCGCCAGAAGAGGGGGAAGTTTCCTGATAATTTGAGTCAGAAAAATTGAGCGGTTGACGTATAACACCTGCCAAAGGATGAAAAGGGTACAAGTTGGAGATAACCTCAGTTCGGCGTTTCCTCGATGCGTCAGGTAACCCGGAGGAGAGGTCAGTGTCCTTGTTGGTCCGGGTGTGACGCCGGCTCTCATGAACCTGTCGCTTCAAAATAAATTGAGGGTCTTGATAAGCTAAAGGATGTGAAAAGCTTACTTTCCGGGTTACCCTTCGGATTTTCAGCCTTGGCAAGGGCTCCGAGTCCGAGGAAAGTATCATTACCTCTTCAACCACCGGGTTACTGGCTCCGGTGTCATCCTGTTGATGAACAAGTATTGATAAGGCGGACAGAAATAAACAATAAACACAACAAAAGCTTACAGGTTCAGGGGTTACCTCTGACTCGGAGCTGTCGCTCAGTTGCAGCAGCTCTGAAGCAGTAGGCCTACTTCCCTTCTTGCGGGGAGCGGCTCTCTTGACAGCTTTCTAGGCTTTCCTGGCCTTCTTGGCCGCCTCATGGTCATATTTGACCTTCCAGAATTTTTCATCAGCCTGAAAAATACAATGATGATTTCTTAAAGATTCAGATGAAAGTTATCTACAGAAGAAGATAAGATGTTCAGATCAGCGGCTTACTGCTGGGGCTGGATTGGTCTTGCAGAAGGGGGCTAACCCGGTCCTCCCGCAGTCTGCCAAGCTCTCGTTCAAGAGAGCCTTGGTCATGTCCTCGGCAACGTCTTCAGGGAGGTCGCTGCGGCTGTGTCGCAGGGGGTCATCTTTCCGGCCTGTGTACTCACACATTAAGCCGGGGCGGCGGCTCAAGGAGATCACCCGCCACGAGATCCAGACCCGGACCAGATCAATTCCATTGAGACCATTGCCCAGGAGAGCCTTGATCTTGTTAATAGTGGGGAGGAGAGGTTGGCGCTCCGCTTGAGTCAGCTTGTCTGATAGTGGGTGTGTTGGTTCCAGACGCGAGGGGCGAAAGCCGGGCAGCAGACTCTCGTCAGCCGGTGACATGTCTTGGCAATAGAACCACGTGTGGTTCCAGTCTTTTGGGTGGCTTGGCGGCTCTGCGTAAGGGAAAAGGCAGTCCCTCCGCCGCTGAATGGAGATGCCACCAAGTTCCAAACTTGGCCCATTGACGCACTCATTCTGACGGTTCAGGTAGAAGAGCTCTCTGAAGAGCAGCACGCTGGGCTCCTCTCCAAGGTAGACCTCGCAGAACACTTGGAAGTTGCAGATATTGGACACTGAGTTGGGTCCTATGTCTTGAGGCCGCAGGTCGAAGAAATTCAGCACGTCTCTGAAGAACTTTGAGCCGGGCGGTGCGAAGCCCCGGCTCATGTGATCCGCAAAAATCACTACCTCCCCATCCTTTGGCTGTGGTCTCTCCTCTGACGGGTCAGGGGCACGGTAGGACATGACGTCCTTCTTGGGCAGGTAACCCGACTTCATAAAGTCCGTTAAGGTCTCGTCGGTGACGTTGGACCTCATCCAGTTGCAAGTGATGGGTGCTTTGGGAGCTTTGGGAGGCATGGTGAACGTTGGAAGCCTATGATACAGGGAGAAATGTCCGGTTTAATAATGAGCCGGAGGAAACTTACAAGTCAAGGTTTAAGGTGGCGGCTTATGGAGGGGCCTAATGATATATATCTAAGTACATCGGGTTATCTAAGCCGCTGAAAAGATGTCAAGAGTAATTCAATTCGTCTACAGCCTTGTTGTAAGTAAGTTGGAAATTTTTACGGCGTGTGGCTTCTTTTGAGCCGGAAGATCCTACGGCGCGTGGTTTCTTTAAACCGGAAATGTAAATCGCCATGGCTCAACGAGTGCAGTTTTTTACTAAGTGTGGTGAAAACAAGTTTCACACATTGCGGTAAATAATTTGGATCAAGTGGTCGGCTGAAAAAGAAAACTTATAGACCTAAAAACAGACACGAGGGAAGTTCTTGGACTCAAACGGGGCCTTTATGCAGTCAAAAGAGGTCTACTTGCATTTGAAATGAGTGCCAAACAGCCGCCGCGTTGATTCTATGCTATCTTAAGATCAAGAAGAGGCAGTAAAAATGAAAACTACCGAAGAACTCGTGGGCGACGGCGAAGAACACGGAAGAACAACAGGAGCTTGACGCAGATCTGTCCTACGGGGAGGAAGGAACTTACGGATGCAGGAGTTTCGCCGCGGTTCTCTGGACGGCTCAGGGTGATGCAGCGGCCAAGGACGACGACGACGCAGAGCTCTATTGCGGCGGCGGCGGCGGCGGAACTCGAGCAGCACGGGGGCAGTGAGAGGAAGGAGACGACAGAAGAAGGAGAATGAGAAAGACCCGAGGGTCGGGCTATTTATAAGGCCAGTCTCATAAGTGGGCGCGAGAAACGAGGAGGTCACGGCGTGGTTATCTTGCTCGAGAGGCGCCTCGATTTTCGGGATGGCAATAAAGATAAGATCCGTTGCGGATCTGGTGGAGTAAAAAATGGACTTAATGGAAGATGACGTCACGGCGGATCACCCGGAGTCCAGAGGATGACGTCACGCCGGGTTATGGCCTTCACACAATTGTAAGCCCGAGGTTTTCTGTCGAAAGAATTGAAGATTGACATGAGCCGGCTCAAATCAATCTGGGGCCTAATGTTGAGGATATAGACCTTAGAGTCACCCGCCAGAAGGGGCCGGGTTACTCATAATGGTCATCGCCAGAAGCCCGATGACAAGCTTGAAGACGGTGGGCTAAAGATGGGTTTAAAGACCCGGATATGGCTTAAGGCCCGTAGTTACAATCATCATTATGGTAGAACTTGTAGTATAAGGCAGGAATAGTTGAGAGTCCGAGCCGGACACTCTTATGAGCCGGCCGGGACTCTGAGAGCCACTGGGCGTCAACCTCTCTATATAAAGGGACGACCCGGCAGCGGTTTAGGGACAAGAAAGATCTCATCGAGAGCCAGACATAGCGATTTAGCTCCCTGGTCATCGAAACCCTAATAAATACCACCTCAACTGGACGTAGGCTTTTACCTTCACCGTAAGGGGCCGAACCAGTATAAACCCTCGTGTTCCTTGTCCCATTTAACCCCTTCAAGCTTCCTAGTAGCGATGGCTCCACGACTAAGTCCTAGCTTGAGGACATCTGCCGTGACAATTCCACGACAGGACTTGAGAGGAAAAATCGGGTCAACCTTATCCCGATCCAGATTTGGCGCGCTCTACGAGGATCGTCGGAGTTGGCCGGGGTTGGAGAGGAGGCCGGAGGAAGGAGAGGGCGGCCGGCCGGAGGGAGAGGGAGGAGACGGCGGGCTCGGGGGCGCGGCGGAGACGGGCGGCGGCGCGGTGGGGACGACGCCGGCGCCGGCGGGCAC
>NC_057805.1:404067681-404114193 GCF_018294505.1 Triticum aestivum
GGCGGCGCTGCCACGTGGCGCACGCCGATTGGTCGGGCGCGGCGGCGGGATTTGTCCGGCGGCGGCGGACGTGTCCGGTGTCGCGAGGAGGACGAAGTCTAGGGTTTGGACCCGGGATTTCGGAGGGGGGGGTGTTTATATAGGCATAGGGAGGTAGGAGAGTCCAAATGAGGCACGGTTTTCGCCCACACGATCGTGATCGAACGAACGAGAGCATGGAGGTGACTTAGATGGGTTATTGGGCTGTTTGGAGGGGTTTTTGCTGCAACACACAAAAGCCCTTTGCGGTTACCCGGTTAACCGTTGGAGTATCAAACAACCTCCAAATGGAACGAAACTTGACAGGTGGTCTACCGGTGGTATACCAAGGCCACTTGGCAAGCCTCGGTCCATTCTGAGAACGTTTAACACCCGCTCACGAAAAGAAACAAGAGGGGTGCGCCGGTGCATGTGGGAGTGCCGGATTGCAAAACGGACAACGGGGAAAATGCTCGGATGCATAAGACGAACACGTATGCAAATGAGATGCACATGATGACATGATATGAGATGCATGACATGAAAAAAATGCAAAACGAAAAACAAAACCCGACCACGAAGGGAATATCATAACACATAGCCGAAAATGGCAAGAGTTGGAGTTACAAATATGGAAAGTTACATCCGGGGTGTTACAAGGCCTTTGATGCCCATCTTATGCTATATGGTGTCTTTTACACTAAAAATTCAGAGAGAAGCTTCCAGGACAAAGCGCCGCCGTCTCGAGGCGGAACCTGGGCAGAACCAATCTAGGGCTCCGGCGAAGCTGTTCTACCGGGGAAACGTCCCTCCGGGAGGGGGAAATCATCGCCATCGTCATCACCATCGATCCTCTCATCGGGAGGGGGTCAGTCTCCATCAACATCTTCACCAGCATCATCTCCTCTCAAACCCTAGTTTATCTCTTGTATTCGATCTTGGTCCCAAAACCTCAGATTGGTACTTGTGGGTTGCTAGTAGTGTTGATTACTCCTTGTAGTTGATGCTAGTTGGTTTATTCGGTGGAAGATCATATGTTCAGATCCTTAATGATAATTAATACTCCTCTGATTATGATTATGAATATGCTTTGTGAGTAGTTACGTTCGTTCCTGAGGACATGGGAGAAGTCTTGTTATAAGTAATCATTAGAATTTGGTATTTATTCGATATTTTGATGAGATGTATGTTGTCTCTCCTCTAGTGGTGTTATGTGAATGTTGACTACATGACACTTTACCATTAGTTGGGCCTATGGGAAGGCGTTGGTAAGTAATAAGTAGATGATGGGTTGCTAGAGTGACAGAAGCTTAAACCCTAGTTTATGCTTGCTTCGTAAGGGGATGATTTGGATCCATATGTTTCATGATATGATTAGGTTTACCTTAATTCTTCTTTCGTAGTTGCGGATGCTTGCGAGAGGGGTTAATCATAAGTGGGAGGCTTGTCCAAGGAAGGGTAGCACCCAAGCACCGGTCCACCCACATATCAAATTATCAAAGTAACGAACGCGAATCATATGAGCATGATGAAAACTGACTTGACAACAATTCCCATGTGTCCTCGGTAGCGCTTTGCTTTATAGAAGAGTTCGTCCAGGCTTGTCCTTCGCTACAGAAAGGATTGGGCCACCTTGCTGCACCTTGTTTACTTCTATTACTTGTTACCCGTTACGATTTATCTTATCACAAAACTATCTGTTGCCGATAATTTCAGTGCTTGCAGAGAATACCTTGCTGAAAACCACATGTCATTTCCTTCTGCTCCTCGTTGGGTTCGATACTCTTACTTATCGAAAGTACTACGATAGATCCCCTATACTTGTGGGTCATCAGTCTGTAATGTTATTAATATAAAAATCGAAATGGAATACAACTACAATGACTAACGGTTGTGTTCGTTTCTATCGTAAATGCTTTGAGATTGTTTGATATAAACCCATAAAGCCAGTAAATATTCCTAGACAACTTATATTTAGTTCTTGTATCTTTATTAAGGGCATAACATCTTAAGCTTCAAGTTAAAATCGGCAAGCATAAATGGTAATGCTTAGGTAGATGATATTAGTTTAGACGTACATGTAAGAAACATGATCCTTATTCTATGACCTATGGGACACCCTCGAAGGCTAGATGGAAATATATTGGCCTGAGAATTTAGAGAATCCAGTAAATCATGCCTTAATGATGTGGAATTGCCATGACTGATGAGCCTGAATCTTGGGCGACCAGAGATCAATTACATGGGAAAGGCCCGAGAATAAATCGTTTTCCTGCAATATGATATAAATCATATAATTAGATGAGTTGTAAGGCTTTTAAATGAGATAATTTGAACCAAAAATTTGCAGCAATTTTCTTGCGCCTTCCTACGTGCTAGTGTTCAGAATGGAACACATCGCTTCACTGATATCAAAGGACACCCAGCAAACAGTAGCACAGCAACAAGGTAGGAGAGTCGGGAAGTATTGTTGCACTCCTGTCCTAGGTGATGATGGAAGTAGGGTGTCAACATCGATGGACGGGTTGCCGTCAAATGGAGGATACACCGAAAGATGTGTTGATGCTGTTGGGCTTAGAGTTTGTGGCTGTCAAAACGGATAGTTCATAGTCCATGTTGCAAGCTTTCCAGCGTTGTCCACGTGGTAGAGAACCTCGATATATTTAGAAATATCGAGGAAACGGGGAGTATGGGACCTCCACAACCAGCAATTGTGCCATCACCATGAATCTGCCGCCCGTGGTCTTAGGTCGCAAACAGGGATTCTTTTTTTGACACAAATAGAGATTTATTTTTTGAGACACGAGACAAACAAAGATGGAGTTACGACTCTGGAGCGAGGTTTATATTGGGCCGTCCAATCTGCCAGTTAGGTGCCACGAACCAGTGCATGAGAGAGATCCCGGGACGGTATGTGGAGCAGTGGCCCTGGTTACATTTGTGGGTTGTTTCGCACGGCGGCCTATGCATCGAGTGAGGCACAAGTGGGTGTTGCGGACGACCTGATTTGGTACATTTGTTCATGGATCCGACAGTTGACGGTGTTGAATCGCTGTGAGTAGGCATAGGTAGCTACGTATATTGTTTATTAGTAATATGTGAGAAGATAGAAAGTGGAGTGGAGAAAATAACCTTTAGTGTTGAAGCATCATTAATTCCTCCTCCAACCAACCCTTCCCCTATCATTTCTGATGTCATGAAGATGGTGAAAGAATGTGGTTTCTGATACGTCTCCAACGTATCTATAATTTTTGATTGTTCCGTGCTGTTATATTATCAATCTTGGATGTTTTATAATCATTGTATAGTCATTTTATATCATTTTTTGGTACTAACCTATTGACATAGTGCCAAGTGCCAGTTGCTGTCTTCGGCATGTTTTTTACTTCACAGGAAATCAATATCAGACGGAGCCAAATGCAACGAAACTCCACGGAGATTTTTTATGGACCACAAGACACATTATGGGCCCTGGCTGCGCCTGGGCGTGCTCCGAGGAGAGCACAACCCACCAGGGCGTGCCAGGAGGCCCAGGCGCGCCCTGGTGGGTTGTGCCCACCTCGGGTGCCCCCCGGACCGCCTCTTTGCTCTATAAATACCCCAATATTCCCAAAACCCTAGGGGAGTCGACGAAATATTGATCCAGCCGCTGCAGAGGCCAGAACCACCAGATCCAATCTAGACACCATCTCGGATGGGGTTCACCACCTCCATTGGTGCCCTTCGATGATGCGTGAGTAGTTCTTTGTAGACCTTCGGGTCCGTAGTTAGTAGCTAGATGGCTTCCTCTCTCTCGCTGAATTCTCAATACAAAGGTCTCTTGGATATTCATATGATGTAACTCTTTTTGTGGTGTGTTTGCTGGGATCTGATGAATTTTGTGTTTATGATCAGTTATATCTTTTTATATCCATGAAAGTATTTGAGTTTCTTTGATCTCTTTTATGCATGATCTCTTATAGCCTCGTATTTCTTCTCTGATATTTGGGTTTTGTTTGGCCAACTCGATCTATTTATCTTGGAATGGGAAGAGGTGCTTTGTAGTGGATTCGATCTTACGGTGCTTGATCCCAGTGACAGAAGGGGAACCGACATGTATGTATCGTTGCTACTAAGGATAAAACGATGGGGTCTATCTCTACATAGATAGATCTTGTCTACATCATGTCATTATTCTTATTGCATTACTCCGTTTCTCCATGAACTTCATACACTAGATGCATGCTGGATAGCGCTCGATGTGTGGAGCAATAGTAGTAGATGCACCAATACATACACCAGTGTCAAACCTCGAGCAAACAGATCATATTGCTCAAACTTGACTTCGCCAAGGCCTTCGACACAATTGCACATGATCCGATGCTCCAGATTATGCATCACATGGGCTTCAATGACAAGTGGATCTCTTGGATCAAATGCTTATTCTCCTCAGGGCGATCTTCTGTTCTTCTCAATGGGGTGCCGGGCCAACAATTCCAATGTCGCTGCAGAGTCAGACAGGGCGATCCCCTGTCCCCACTTATTTTTGTCCTAGCTGCGGATTTGCTTCAATCTGCCATAAATGATGCATTCCGACAAGGTAAAATTGAGCTCCCCTTCCCATGCAATGGGCAAACGGACTACCCCGTTATTCAATACGCCGATGACACTTTGATAGTCGTACCCGCATGCATCCGTCAAGCCACTTTGATCAAGGAGATCCTGACGGATTACGCTACCTCTATTGGTCTCAAGCTTAACTTTCACAAATCCACCTTGATTCCGATCAACATTGATCCCTCCTCCACAAACGCACTAGCCAGGGTCTTTGGTTGCAATATTGGCACGATGTCGTTCACTTACCTGGGTCTGCCTTTGGGAACAACTCGACCTACAGTCCAAGACCTCATGCCTCTGGTTTGCAGATTGGAAAGGCGATTGACGTCAACTATTGCCATGATGTCTTATGGTAGCAGATTGTCATGGTTAAATGCCTCAGTCACGTCACTTCTTATCTTTGCCATGTGCACTCTCAAATTTCCACCCAAGCTTCTTGAGATCTTAGACAAAATAAGAAGACGTTGCCTCTGGACTAAGAAAACCGAGCAAGGTGACAAATAATCTTCTCTCGCTGCGTGGGACATGGTCTGTCGACCCAAAAATAAAGGTGGGCTTGGAGTGATCAACCTCAAAATCCATAACAAAGCCCTGCTCCTCAAATTTCTCCACAAATTCTATAACAAAGTGGATGTCCCCTGGGTACACTTGCTGTGGGACAATCTCTACATCAACAAAATACCACATGCAGCGGACCCTGCCGGCTCATTTTGGTGGCGGGATATTCTAAAATTGACACCAATCTTCAGGGGCATCTCTCACGTTCAACTGGTGGACGGCATGACCACTTTGCTCTGGAAGGACTTGTGGGCGCGTGATGTGTTGCAGGATTCTCACCCCCGTGCCTTCTCATTTGCCCTGCATGAAGACATCTCAGTTGCAGACTTCTGGGCCTCCAACAATCTGCATGAAACCTTCCACCTACCCGTGTCACCACTCGCGTTGGATGAGATACGCGACGTATAAACAACCTTGACCAAGATCTGCCCTTCCACATCGACTACTGATGTTTGGCACTATTTGTGGGGCGCGGCCACTTTCAAACCTAAGGATTACTATTCTTATTTCTTCCGAGATGCTCAGACCGACCCCATGTTCAAGCACCTGTGGAAATCGAAATGCACAATGAAGTTGAAGGTGTTCGGCTGGCTTCTTTTCCACGATAGACTCAACGCGCGTAATATGCTGAAGCGGAGGCACTATAACATCGGTGATGACTTTGACGGCCTTCTTTGCGGGCTACCAATTGAAGAAACGGTGGACCATATGATCTTCACCTGTGATTTTAGCAAGACATGCTGGGATAAACTCCAAGTTCAATGGCCCCCCTTTGATAACAGGCTAGCTGCCCTCAAACTTAACAGAGACTCCTGGCGTGACCCATTCTCCTTGGAAAATTTTCTCACTGCTGGGTGGAGCCTATGGAAAGAAAGGAATAACAAACACTTCCATGGAGTTGACCCTACTGTTGGGTCCTGGTTTTCACGCTTCAGAAAAGACCTGGGTCAGCTCCAGCATAGAGTCAAGGAAGCCCTTAGAGGCTCATTTGTTAATCTTTGTGCTACTCTAGGTTAATCTTTTCTTTTAACTCTTTATAACTTGACTCCTCCTGTATCCTGTGGAGAGCTGGTAGTCTACCTCCCCCTGGTTTGTGGGGGGGGGGAGATGGGCAGATGTGTTGTACACCTTGTATGTCTATGTAAACACCCCATTTATATAGATATATAAAAATCACAGTGGGAGTTCTCTCCCACTGTCAATTCCCTCAAAAAAAAGTAGTAGATGCAGGCAGGAGTTGGTCTACTAATCTTGGACGTGATGCCTATATAGTGATCATTGCCTGGATATCGTCATGATTATTTGAAGTTCTATCAATTGCCCAATAGTAATTTGCTCACCCACCATTTGCTATTTTTCTCGAGAGAAGCCACTAGTGAAACCTACGGCCCCCGGGTCTCTTTCTCATATATTTGCCTTTGCGATCTACTTTTCCTTTGCATTTATTTTCAGATCTATTAAACCAAAAATACAAAAATACCTTGCTGCAATTTATTCTTATTTATTTTGTTTGGCGTTCTATCTATCAATCTACTATAATTTATCTCACGTCAGTTTGCCTATCTTGAGGCGTCGTACCCAGAAGGGATTGACAACCCCTTTAACACGTCGGGTTCCGAGGATTTGGTATCTGTGTGCAGGAGTTGTTTACGTTGTGTTGCTTGGTTCTCCTACTGGTTCGATAACCTTGGTTTCATATCTGAGGGAAATACCTACCGCCGTTGTGCTGCATCATCCCTTCCTCTTTGGGGAAATACCGACGTAGCTTCAAGCGACATCAAAAGGAATTTCTCACGCAGTTGTCGGGGAGGATCTTCAACATAAACCAGGTTCCTAATCACAAATCTCGTCTCCTCGCAATTTACATTATTTTCCATTTGCCTCTCGTTTTCCTCTCCCCCACATAACAAAAATTTGTCGTTTTATTCGCCCCACTTTTTCGATTTGCAGTTTTCTTGCCGGATCTGTTTTTGAGTGCTATCTTGTTGTGTAGTCATCATGACTCAAGAGAACACCAAGTTATGTGATTTCTCAAATACCAACAACAATGATTTTATTGGCACTCCGATTGCTCCTCCCGCCACTAGTGCGGAGTCTTGTGATATTAATATTGCTTTGCTGAATCTTGTTATGAAAGATCAATTTTCCGGTACTCCTAATGAGGATGCCGCGTCCCATCTTAATACATTCGTGGAATTATGCGATATGCAAAAGTAAAAAGATGTGGACAATGATGTGGTGAAGATGAAATTATTTCCGTTTTCTTTGCGCGATTCTGCAAAATTTTGGTTCTCTTCTTTGCCTCGCAATAGTATTGATTCTTGGAATAAGTGCAAGGATGCTTTTATCACTAAGTATTTTCCGCCCGCAAAAATTATTTCCCTTAGAACCCAGATCATGAATTTCAAGCTACTTGAACATGAGCATGTTGCACAATCTTGGGAAAGGATGAAAATGATGCTAAGGAATTGCCCAACTCATGGGTTAAATCTTTGGATGATCATACAAAATTTTTATGCGGGATTGAATTTTGTTTATCGTAATCTTTAAGATTCCGCCGCGGATGGTACTTTTATGGAAATTACTTTGGGTGAAGCCACCAAACTGCTTGATAATATCATGGAAAATTATTCACAATGGCATACCGAAAGGGCTCCTACTAGTAAAAAAAAGTTAATTCGGTTGAAGAAATTTCTTCTTTGAGTGAAAAAGTTGATGCTCTTATGAAATTGGTTGCTAGTAAAAGTGCTCCTATTGATTTTAATGATATGCCTTTGTCTACCTTGATTGAGCAAAATAGTGATGCCATAGATGTGAATTTTATCTCTCGAAATAATTTCAATAACAATGCTTATAGAGGTATTTTTAATCCTAGGCCTTTTTCCTAGTAATTCCTCTAATAATTATGGTAATTCTTATGGAAATCAATCTTATAATAATAGGAAAACCTCTGATCTTGAGAATAATATTAAAGAATTTATCAACACGCAAAAAGTTTTCAACACTTCCATAGAAGAAAAGTTGAGTAAGATTGATGATTTGTCTAGAAGTGTTGATAGAATTGCTCATGATGTGGAAAATCTCAAGATGAAAATTTTTGTGCCTAAGGTTTATGAATCAATTAAATCTATTTATGTTTCTATGGATGGAAGTAAGAAAAGAACCGCTATGCTTAGAGCTAAAAGAGAATTTTTAGAAAAAGCGTTTTCTAGTGATTACTTTCGCAAAAGTGATGAAGATCTTAAAATGATTGGTGTTTCTTCTATTGATTCCTTGCTTAGTAAAGTCAAGATTGATGGACTGGAGAAGAGTCAACTTTAGGTAGAAGGCGTCCCAATATTTCGGAGGGTGAAAATCTTGTTGAGAAAATTGATGAAAGTGAGTTTGGAGAGGTCAAAACTTTAACTAGTGATGTGCCAACTCTTTTGGATTACAAAGACTTTAATTATGATAATTGCTCTTTGATTGATTGTATTTCTTTGTTTCAATCCATGATAAATTCACCCCATGCTTATGAATAAAATAAAGCTTTTACTAAACATATTGTTGATTCTATGATGAAAGCTTTTGAAGAAAAAATTGAATTAGAAGTATGAATTCCTAGAAAATTGCATGATGACTGGGAACCTACTATCAAAGTCAAGATTAAAAATTATGAGTGTTTTGCTCTGTGTGACTTGGGTGTTAGTGTTTCTACAATTCCGAAATCTTTATGTGATGTGCTTGGTCTTACCGATCTTGAAGAATGTTCTTTGAATTTGCACTTGGCGGATTACACAATTAAAAAGCCTATGGGAAGAATTAATGATGTTCTTATTCTTGCAAATAGGAATTATGTGCCCATAGATTTTATTGTTCTTGATATTGATTGCAACCCGTCTTGTCAAATTACTCTTGGTAGACCGTTTCTACGCACTATCGGTGCCGTGATTGATATGAAAGAAGGCAATATTAAGTTCCAATTCATTTTGAAGAAGGGTATGGAACACTTTCCTAGAACAAGAATTAGGCCACCTTATGAATCAATCATGAGGGCATCTTATGGATCTTGAACCAAAGATGACAAAACTTAGATCCTTGCTTTATGCCTAGCTAAGAGCGGAAAACTATAGCGCTTGTTGGGAGGCAACCCAATGAATAAAATTTATTTTTGCTTTTTGCTTTCTGTTATTAAGTGTTTGCACAATTATGCTACTGTTATGATTGTGTTTTTTTGTTTTAATTAGTGTTTGTGCCAAGTAGAACCGATAGGATCTTCTTGGGTGATAGTTGTTTGATCTTGCTGAAAAAACAGAAACTTTTGCGCTCACGAAAACAATTCATATTTTTTACCAGAGCGTGATAAAATGTCAATTCTTTTTGCAGAAGATTAATATACAAATTACCCAGGTCTTCCTAGTTTTTAAGAATTTTTGGAGTTCCATAAGTATTCGGACAAATCAGATTGCTCAGACTATTCTGTTTTGACAGATTCTGTTTTCTTTGCGTTATGTCCTTATTTTGATGGCTCTATGGTTTTCTTTGATGAGTTTTTGCCATAGAAAAGTTGGAATACAGTAGATATAATGCAAAAAAAATATGAATTGGTTTGGTACAGTACTTATAGTAGTCGTTTATTTTTCTTACACTAACGGATCTCACGAAGGTTTTGTTGAGTTTTGTGTGATTGAAGTTTTCAAGTTTTGGGTTATCTTACGATGGATGAAGGAATAAGGAGTAGAAGAGCCCAAGCTTGGGGATGCCCCGGCAATGCCGAGCTATTATCCAAAAATGAGCAACCAACTAAGCTTGGGGATGCCCCCGAGTGGCGTCCCCTCTTTCTTCTAACAACCATCGGTATTTTACTCGAAGCTATATTTTTATTTGTCACATACTATGTGTTTTGCTTGGAGCGTCTTGTATGATATGAGTCTTTGCTTGTTTTATTTTGTGTTTTAAGTCTTGATCCCTTGCTGGACACACCTAATTGGGAGAGCCAAAATTATGTCATGACTTGTTAGAATTGCTCTCTATGCTTCACTTAAATTTTTATGAGCTATGGACTTGCTCTAGTGCTTCACTTATATCTTTTTGAGCATGGTGTGCTTAGTATTTTTGAAGAAATTCTCTCTTGCTTCACTTATACTTATTTGAGAGTTAGTAAAATTTTCAAGAAATTTTCTCTTGCTTCACTTAAATTAATTTGAGAGAAAGAAAAAATTTATGCTCATGATCTTCACTTATATTTGTTTGAGCTTATGAAAATCAACACACGAAAATTAGTCCCAAAGTGATAGATATCCAAGAAGGATATAATAAAAACTTTCATGAAGATCATTGGACAAAATAAACTTGATTCTTAGTAATAGTTTTCAGATATGATGATGTGATATGTGAGTTATGTTGATGAGTAATTATGCTTTAGTAAGAATATTCGTATTAAGGTTTGTGATTCCCTATACAAGCACGAAAGTCAATAGTCATGCTATGAAATTATATCCTACTTGGGGTGCATTATTCGGTGTTAATTATGCTTAATGCTCGCTTATGAGATTATCCGTTTCTTGGTTGGTCGCTTCTCAATCTTTTGCTAGCCTTCATTTTGCACTAAGTATGATCTCTACTTGTGCATCCAAAAACCTTTAAACTAGTTTTGCCACATGAGTCCACTATATCTACCTATATGCGGTATTCTTTTGCCGTTCTAAGCAAATTTGTATGTGCCATCTCTAATTTTCAAAATAAACTTCTCTTTTGTGTGTTCGTTTTGCTCGCGGAGCGGTGAGGGGTGGCTAATATTTTCCATGCTAGATGTGGTATTCTCACGATGAGTGTTTATTCACTTGTCATTGCACGAGAGTAAGGCAAAGGTATTAGGGATGCCCAGTCCCGAAATGAAAAATGAATTTACTTTATGTTGTCAAATAATAAATTCCTTGGAAAGTGTTGGTATGGAGGGCAACCGTGGATACGGCTAGCCATGGAAAGTGAAAGTATGGTGGAAAAGGAATAAACTTTATTTTCTGTTTGGGAACCGCCTATGATATATCTAGCATGGAAAGTGTTGGGAACTCTAAGTCATTTTCGTTGGTGGGAAAGATACACCTCCCAAAATGTTTTTATCACTAAGTTTTTCGCTTTGAGCTATGGCACCTCTACAAATCCCTACTTCCCTCTGCGAAGGGCCTTTCCTTTACTTTATGCAATTTTTATTTCGAATTTGAGTCTCCATCGTCTCTTACAAAAGCACCAACTAGGAGGCAATATGATCGTACTTGAGTATTGGGTGTAGCTAATATGCGAGTGTGTTTCCTGAATGGATCAATGATTGAGCATGATGGGCTAGGGATAACTTATTTTAGCGTTGATATTTTGAAAGACATGGTTGCTTGTTGATATACTTGAGTATTTAAATTATCATGTCAAAACTAGACTATTGTTTTGAATCACATAAAAATCCAAATGTCCATGCTATAAAGAAAAGAATATGATATAACTTGTTAGGCAACATTCCACATCAAAAATTCTGTATTTATCACTTACTTACTCGAGGATGAGTAGGAGTTAAGCTTGGGGATGCTGATACGTCTCCAACGTATCTGTAATTTTTGATTGTTCCATCCTGTTATATTATCAATATTACATGTTTTATAATCATTTTATAGTCATTTTATATCATTTTTTGGTACTAGCCTATTGACATAGTGCCAAGTGCCAGTTGTTGCTTTCTGCATGTTTTTTACATCGCATGAAATCAATATCAGATGGAGTCCAAATGCAACAAAACTCCATGGAGATTTTTTGCGGACCAGAAGACACATTATGGGCTCTGGCTGCACCTGGGGGGTGCTCCGAGGAGAGAACAACCCACCAGGGCGCGCCAGGAGGCCCAGACGCGCCTCGTGGGTTGTGCCCACCTCGGGTGCCCCCCGGACCGCCTCTTTGCTCTATAAATACCCCAATATTCCCAAAACCCTAGGGGAGTCGACGAAATATTGATCCAGCCGCCGCAGAGTCCAGAACCACCAGATCCAATCTAGACACCATCTCGGATGGGGTTCACCACCTCCATTGGTGCCTCTCCGATGATGCGTGGGTAGTTCTTTGTAGACCTTCGGGTCCGTAGTTAGTAGCTAGATGGCTTCCTCTCTCTCGCTGAATTCTCAATACAATGGTCTCTTGGAGATCCATATGATGTAACTCTTTTGCGGTGTGTTTATTGGGATCGATGAACTTTGAGTTTATGATCAGATCTATCTTTTTATATCCATGAAAGTTATTTGAGTTTCTTTGATCTCTTATAGCCTCGTATTTCTTCTTCGACATTTGGGTTTTGTTTGGCCAACTTGATCTATTTATCTTGCAATGGGAAGAGGTGCTTTGTAGTGGTTTCGATCTTACGGTGCTTGATCCCAGTGACAGAAGGGGAACCAACACGTATGTATCATTGCTACTAAGGATAAAACGATGGGGTCTATTGATACGTCCATTTTGCATCATGCTTTTATATCGATATTTATTGCATTATGGGCTGTTATTACACATTATGTCACAATATTTATGCATATTCTCTCTTATCTTACAAGGTTTGCATGAAGAGGGAGAATGCCGGCAGCTAGAATTCTTGGCTGGAAGAGGAGCAAATATTAGAGACCTATTCTGCACAACTCCAAAAGTCCTAAAACTCCACGGAAGTCATTTTTGGAAATAATAAAAAATACTGAGCGAAGAAAATACCAGAGGGGGCCCACACCCTGGCCACAAGGGTGGGGGGCGCGCCCTACCCCCTGGGCGCGCCTCCCTGCCTCGTGGGCCCCCTGGCAGGCCTCCGGTGCCCATCTTCTGCTATATGAGGTCTTTTACCCTAGAAAAAAATCATAAGCAAGCTTTCGGGAAGAAACTCCGCCGCCACGAGGCGGAACCAATCTAGGGCTCCGGCAGAGCTGTTCTGCCGGGGAAACTTCCCTCCGGGAGGGAGAAATCATCGCCATCGTCATCACCAACGATCCTCTCATCGGGAGGGGGTCAATATCCATCAACATCTTCACCAGCACCATCTCCTCTCAAACCCTAGTTCATCTCTTGTATCCAATCTTTGTCCCAAAGCCTCAGATTGGTACCTATGGGTTGCTAGTAGTGTTGATTACTCCTTGTAGTTGATGCTAGTTGGTTTATTTGGTGGAAGATCATATGTTCAGATCCTTTATGTATATTAATACCCCTCTGATTATGAACATGAATATGATTTGTGATTAGTTACGTTTGTTCCTGAGGACATGGGAGAAGTCTTGCTATTAGTAGTCATGTGAATTTGGTATTCGTTTGATATTTTGATGAGATGTATGTTGTCTCTCCTCTAGTGGTGTTATGTGAACGTCGACTACATGACACTTCACCATTGTTTGGGCCTAGAGGAAGGCATTGGGAAGTAATAAGTAGATGATGGGTTGCTATAGTGACAGAAGCTTAAACCCTAGTTTATGCGTTGCTTCGTAAGGGGCTGATTTGGATCCATATGTTTCATGCTATGGTTAGGTTTACCTTAATACTTCTTTTGTAGTTGCAGATGCTTGCAATAGGAGTTAATCATAAGTGGGATGCTTGTCCAAGAAAGGACAACACCCAAGCACTGGTCCACCCACATATCAAATTATCAAAGTACCGAACACGAATCATATGAGCTTGATGAAAACTAGCTTGACGATAATTCCCATGTGTCCTCGGGAGCATTTTCCTTCATATAAGAAATTGTCCAGGCTTGTCCTTTGCTACAAAAAGGATTAGGCCATCTTGCTGCACTTTATTTATACTTTTTATTTCTTACCCGTTACAAATTACCTTGTCACAAAACTATCTGTTACTGATAATTTCAGTGCTTGCAGAGAATACCTTGCTGAAAACCGCTTATCATTTCCTTCTGCTCCTCGTTGGGTTCGACACTCTTACTTATCGAAAAGACTACGATAGATCCCCTATACTTGTGGGTCATCATCTATCTCTACATAGATAGATCTTGTCTACATCATGTCATCGTTCCTATTGCATTACTCCGTTTCTCCATGAACTTCATACACTAGATGCATGCTGGATAGCGGTCGATGTGTGGAGTAATAGAAGTAGATGCAGGCAGGAGTCGGTCTACTAATCTTGGACGTGATGCCTTTGTAATGATCATTTCCTGGATATCATCATGATTATTTGAAGTTCTATCAATTGCCCAACAGTAATTTGTTCACCCATCGTTTGCTATTTTTCTCGAGAGAAGCCACTAGTGAAACCTACGGCCCCCGGGTCTCTTTCTCATATATTTGCCTTTGCGATCTACTTTTCCTTTGCATTTATTTTCAGATCTATTAAACCAAAAATACAAAAATACCTTGCTGCAATTTATTCTTATTTATTTTGTTTGGTGTTCGATCTATCAATCTACTAGAATTTATCTCACATTCGTTTGCCTATCTTGAGGCGTCGTACCCGGATGGGATTGACAACCCCTTTAACACGTCGGGTTGCGAGGATTTGTTTTATGTGTGCAGGAGTAGTTTACGTTGTGTTGCTTGGTTCTCCTACTGGTTCGATAACCTTGGTTTCATATCTGAGGGAAATACCTACCGCCGCTGTGCTGCATCATCCTTCCTCTTTGGGGAAATACCGACGTAGCTTCTAGCGACATCAGTTTCCAAGAAAAAAACGGTATCATGCACACAACCCTCACTCTAATAGAGAAGCCTAACTTTAGGGAAATCTTCAATGCTCTTGAAACAAAAGAAGGGAAGCTTAATTTTCTGGAGAAGGATCGTGAGAAGGAGATGAAGAAGCACATGTTGATATATGTATTTTCTTATGTTGTGAACCATATTTTCTTCTGTTTGTATAACCATATTTGTTGCTTCTGTTGTGAATCATATTTTCTTATGTTGAAAACCATATTTGCTTGTGTTGTGGACTATATTTGTTTCAATTGTTGAAACACGATTATGTTGTGATCAATATTTGCTTGTGTTGTCAAACCATATTTATGTTGTTACCAATATTTCTCTATATGACCATGAATATGTTAACATTTTTATATTCTTGTGTACATGGTTGCAAGGATGGAAGAAGTGGCAATAAAGGGGTGGGAGTGAATGGAATTTTTAGCCGAACTTGCGAAGCAACATGAAATATAGGCAACCACTATGTTGAGCGGTCATGAAGAAAACATAGAGATGCTCACCAAACTGGACTTGAATGGGTCATGAAGTTTTGGACAAATGTTTTTTATAAAATGTATCATATGAGCACATGTGTTTTCATGGCACTTCATGATTTTCTTGTTTCTACATATGGTTTGAGTCAACTAGTAATATTTCATCAATTGATGCTAACTTGGTGTTCATTTTCAAGAAAATACAATCTTCTGGACTCTGGATATCCAAGCCGAACAGGATACCTTACTCTTTTTAAGGGGAGTACATACTATCTACCAGAATGTTGTCTTCTTCATCACTGTCAACTGATGTCTACTACGCAACTTTATTCTTGTAGACTCGTGTTGGGCCTCCAAGCGCAAAGTTTTGTAGGACAGTAGCAATTTTCCCTCAAGTGGATGACCTAAGGTTTATCAATCCGTGGGAGGTGTAGGATGAAGATGGTCTCTCTCAAACAACCCTGCAACCAAATGCAAGAAATCTCTTGTGTCCCCAACACACCCAATACAATGGCAAATTGTACAGGTGCACTAGTTCGGCGAAGAGATGGTGATAAAAGTGTAAAATTGATGGTAGAAATATATTTTTGTAATCTGAATAAATAAAAACAGCAAGGTAGCAAATAATAAACGGGCACAAAAACAGTATTGCAATGCTTGAAAATGAGGCCTAGGGTCCGTACTTTCACTAGTGCAATCTCTCAACAATGCTAATATAATTGGATCATGTAACCATCCCTCAAAGTGCGATGAAGAATCACTCCAAAGTTCCTATCTAGCAGAGAACATAAGAAGAAATCGTTTGTAGGGTACGAAACACCTCGAAGCTATTCTTTTCGATCGATCTATCCAAGAGTTCGTACTAAAATAACACCAAATAATTTCAGATTCATAATACTAAATCCAACTCAAGGAACCTCAAAGAGTGCCCCAAGATTTCTACCGGCGAAACAAAGACAAGAACGTGCATCAACCCCTATGCATAGATTACCCCAATGTCACTAAAGGAATCCGCGAGTTGAGTGCCAAAACACATATCAAGTGAATCAATATGATACCCCATTGTCACCACGAGTATTCATATGCAAGACATATATCAAGTGCTCTCAAATCCTTAAAAGTATTCAATCCGATAAAACGAAATCTCAAAGGGGAAACTCAATTCATCACAACAAGATAGAGAGGGTAAAACACCATATGATCCAACTATATTAACAAAGCCCGCGATACATCAAGATCGTGACATCTCAAGAACACGAGAGAGAGATTAAACACATAGCTACTAGTACAAACCCTCAGCCCCGAGGGTGGACTACTCCCTCCTCATCGTGGTGGCCACAGGGATGATGAAGATGGCCACCGGAGATGATTCCCCCCTCTGGCAGGGTGCCGAAATGGGTCTAGATTGGTTTCTCGCGGCTACAAAGGCTTGCGGCAGCGGAACTTCTAATCTAGGTTAACCCCAAGGGTTTTTGAAATGTTTGGGAATTTATAGGGTAAAGAGGGGGTGCGGGAGGCCATCGAGGTGGGCACAACCCACCTGGGCGCTCCTGGACCCCCAGGTGCGCCCTGGTGGGTTGTTCCCCCCTCGGGGCACCCCCCCCCCCAGGTGCTTCTTTGGCCCACTGGATGTCTTCTGGTCCATAAAAGATCCACAAAAAGTTTGATATTGATTTCCTGCGATGTGAAAATCAAGCAAAAAACAGCAACTGGCACTGCACACTGGGTCAATAGGTTAGTCCCAAAAAATGATATAAAGTTGCTATAAAATAATTGTAAAACATCCAAGAATGATAATATGACAGCATGAATACTTCATAAAATATAGATACGTTGGAGACGTATCAGCATCCCCAAGCTTAATTCCTACTCATCCTCGAGTAGGTAAATGATAAAAGAAATAATTTATGAAGTGTGAATGCTAGCAAAGTGCACAAGTGTGATCAATGACAATTTCAATCACTTTTCCTAGCATCATAACGGAAATTCTTTCTTATAAAACTTCTCATGTTAAAGTAGCAACCAATTCACATGTTAAGGTTCAAACAATGAATTCTCTTGAAACTCAACAACCTATGTTCTCAGTAACCAAGCAATTGTAATTCAACTTATTCAACAGAGTCTAAGTAAGAGCTCCACATACTCAACCATCATATAGTATTCTATGATTGCTAACACTCACCGCATACACATGAGCAAAACATTTCAACTGGACACATAGAAAGATAGGGGCTTGTAATTTCGCCTCCCAACGTATTCACCTTAAGGGTGATGTCAACAATAATAACTCATGCTAACTATATTCAACTGGATATATGTGCCTAGATCTTTCCTCACCACATGATGCTTGCGAAAGGGGAAAATTAAAAAGGAATAGAGAGAAAAACTTTGACTCTTACATAAAAGTAAATACATAAAAGTAAAAGATAGGCCCTTCGCAGGGGGAAGCAGAGGTTGTTTGTATGCTCAACCCCTTAGTGCAAAAGAATGTCACGTTATATTGCGCCTTATGATAGCAACCATTATTATGCAGTCTGTCACTTTTATTCTTTTCCATCACAAGTTCGTACAACGCTCAATTTTCTCTTACACTAAATGATCTAACACTTTTAGCAGCAATTTTTTTTGCCTTTTTGCACCGATGACAACTTACTTGAGGGATCTTGCTCAATCCCTAGGTAGGTATGGTGGACTCTTGAAAATAAGATTTGGGTTTAAGGGTTTTTTGATGCACAAGTAGTATCTCTACTTGGTGCGGAATTTTTGGCTAGCAAAGACGGGGGGCAAGCACCACATGTTGAAGGATCTATGACAATATAACTTCTATGTGAATATGAACAAACATAAACCATTACGTTGTCTTCCTTGTCCAACTTCAACAATTTTGGCATATAATATTTTGATGGGGGCTCACAATCACAAAAGATTTCCATGATAATGTATTTGTATGTGAAATTTCTCTTCCTTATAGTAATCATTCAGGAATTGCTTGTATGACCAATATTATGATTGTCAAGCTTCAAAATATTTCACTTTCTAAACCCAATGTGAAGCTACCACTAGGCATGATAAGAATATAATTTCAACTTCCTGATATTCAATTCATTCAACAATTTACTCATAGGATATTGATACGTCTCCAACGTATCTATAATTTTTTATTGTTCCATGTTGTTATATTATCAATCTTGGATGTTTTATAATCATTTTATAGTCATTTTATATCATTTTTTGGTACTAACCTATTGACATAGTGCCAAGTGCGAGTTGCTTTTTTCTTCATGTTTTTTACATTGCAGGAAATCAATATCAAGCGGAGTCTAAATGCAACGAAACTTCATGGAGAATTTTTTTTGGACCGGAAGACACCTGATGGGCCAAGGCAGCGCCTAGGGGGTGCTCCAAGGAGAGCACAACCCACTGATACATCTCCAACGTATCTATAATTTTTTATTGTTCCATGCTATATTATATTCTGTTTTGGATGTTTAATGGGCTTATTTATGCACTTTTATATTATTTTTGGGACTAACCTATTAACCGGAGGCCCAACCCAAATTGCTGTTTTTTTTGCCTATTTCAGGGTTTCACAGAAAAAGAATATCAAACGGAGTCCAAACGGAATGAAACCTTCGGGAACATGATTTTCGGAACAAACGTGATCCAGAGGACTTGGAGTGGACGTCAAGCAACAGACGAGGAACCCACGAGGTAGGAGGGCGCGCCTACCCCCCTGGGCGCGCCCTCCACCCTCGTGGGCCCCTCGTTGCTCCACCGACGTACTTCTTCCTCCTATATATACCCATATACCCTAGAAACATCATATACGGAGCCAAAACCCTATTTCCACTGCCGCAACGTTCTGTACCCGTGAGATCCCATCTTGGGGCCTTTTCCGGCACTCTGCCGGAGGGGGCATTGATCACGGAGGGCTTCTACATCAACACCATAGCCTCTCCGATGATGTGTGAGTAGTTTACCTCAGACCTTCGGGTCCATAGTTATTAGCTAGATGGCTTCTTCTCTCTCTTTGGATCTCAATACAAAGTTCTCCTCGATCTTCTTGGAGATCTATTCGATGTAATCTTGTTTTGCGGTGTGTTTGTCGAGATACGATGAATTGTGGGTTTATGATCAAGTTTATCTATGAACAATATTTGAATCTCCTCTGAATTATTTTATGTATGATTGGTTATCTTTGCAAGTCTCTTCGAATTATCAGTTTGGTTTGGCCTACTAGATTGATCTTTCTTGCAATGGGAGAAGTGCTTAGCTTTGGGTTCAATCTTGCGGTGTCCTTTCCCAGTGACAGCAGGGGCAGCAGGGCACGTATTGTATTGTTGTCATCGAGGATAAAAAGATGGGGTTTATATCATATTGCATGAGTTTATCCCTCTACATCATGTCATCTTACTTAAAGCATTACTCTGTTCTTATGAACTTAATCCTCTAGATGCATGCTGGATAGCGGTCGATGTGTGGAGTAATAGTAGTAGATGCAGAATCGTTTCGGTCTACTTGTCACGGACGTGATGCCTATGTACATGATCATACCTAGATATCCTCATAACTATGCTCAATTCTATCAATTGCTCGACAGTAATTTGTTTACCCACCGTAATACTTATGCTATCTTGAGAGAAGCCACTAGTGAAACCTATGGCCCCCGGTGTCGTGGAATTGTCACGGCAGATGTCCTTAGTGTGAGGACTTAGTCGTGAGGCCAGCGCATCTATGTAGTAGCTTGAGAGGGGTTGATTGGGATGAGAGACGCAGGGCGGATCAACGCACAAGACAAGGGTTTAGACAGCTTCGGGCCCCGGGAAACATCATCCGGTAACAACCCTACGTGTTGTTTGAGGCTAGGTCTCATTATGATCACGGGAGAGTCGCCGGCTCCGGCTCTCGGTGTTTAGCCCTAGAGATTATTTCTTGTTGCTTGTCCCTCTTTGGGGTGCCCTGCCCCTCCTTATATAAGTTGGAGGGGCGGGTTACATGTGGAGTCCTAGTAGGACTAGGACTAGTCTATCTTCTCTTACAAGTTAATTACAAGTCCGGGTCTTGCTTCCTCGTAAAGGAAATATTCGTCATCCCTTTCTTCTTAAGCCGGCCCATCATAAACGTGAGCCGGCCTTCTGGGCCTTGGGCCTTGTCTTCTATCTGACCCGCCGTCGGGGCCATCCATGAGTCGTCTGGTTCATGAGTTGTCTGACCAATGAGCCGCCAGACCCATGAGTCGCTAGTCCTCCGCCGGGTCATCAGCGAAATGCCAAGTCCGACCGAGTCATACTTCCGGCCGGGTCATACCGCAGGGTATATCACCGACATTAGCCCCCAGTTTAATTTGGATTTATCCATGTTAAACTGATCCTGCAACATAAACACAAGAACAAATTTGACAGGTTGTGCTCCGGGTTAAATATTCTTGTAAACCGGCACCTGATCATCCTTCAGTCCTTGACATTTTCTCCTGGGATATCCGGGTCAATAGGCCAGCTTCATAACCCATTTGCTGATATTGGCTCTTGTAAATAAAGAATCCATTTGAATTGGCCTTCAATGCTCTGACTTGACAAAAATATTAGTCTCTGAAATATTCAACTGATATCCAGGCGGCTTGAAGATGTAAAACTTGCCGGTTTATGATTACCACCATTGTCGGGTTATAAAAGCTGATAATTCCGGGTCATGATTCTTGCCAATGCCGGTTCATGATTATTGATGACGCCGGGTTGTAGACACAGGGTCATAATGATTGGTGACGCCGGGTCAATCTGGTTTGCTCAAAACAAAGAATTTGAAAATATTTCTTCGATAATAATATAATACCTTTAGCCCCCAAGTCTTGAGTAGAACAAAGTGATGGCTTAAGACTTCCTTCAATATAAATGCTGCCACTTTGAAGAAATCCATATTGTTCATCTCAGTCACTAGTAACAACTGAATACTCCATATTATGTAGCCCCCAAGTGCCGGGTTGTCATGCTTGCAGCAACCTGGGACTTGTAATTGCCTTATGCTCATATAAACTTCAACCAGCGTAGCCCTCAAGGGTCGGGTCATTATGCAATAATGAGCAGGGACTTTGTAAATATGATCATTGATAATAACAGTATATGATGTAATCTCCACCATGGGGCTTGAACCCACGTCCACAAGGTTAAGAGCTTTGTACTCTACCAACTGAATAGTGGATCTTTCAATATAATGGATTAAGGCTTGTGTACCTCGAATTTTCGACAGGAGCAATTGGTAGCCCCTAAGGGCCGGCTCTTTTAGAATGTGATGAGTCGGGTCTTCAATCAGTTGAGCAAAAAATGACTTTGCATTAGCCCCCAAGTGCCATGGTGCATGCTGGCAGTGACATGGGACTTGCATATTTGATGTAATATCAATTTGAATAATGTAGCCCCCAAGTGCCGGGTCGTAAGCCTGCAGCAACTCGGGACTATTCTTTCCATTGTAGAATAAATCATATCCATTGATAAAATAATAGCCATTGCGCCAAAGCAACTTTGAATACCTCATAAGCTGATAAGTCAATCCGGAGTTTAAATACTCGGCGGCTCTTGGCCGATGGCGATTTAATACGCCTCCATTGTAAGCCGGAATTTGTACAACCCGGTGGCTTATAGCCTTTGAGAAAATCAAGAATTGATAACCCTTTTGAAACACCAATTTCAATCTGGGATATTGAACTTTCACTGCCGGTTTATGTGACCTGTGCAGTAAGGGTGATAACCCAATCTTTAGAAATCAAGACTTCCAAATGTTTATGATTGTCATATGATGGCGACTTATCATCCAAAGTCACACCGGGATAAATAGCAACAACTCATATACACTTTAGATATGATCAAAAGAGCTTCAAATAAAATCCAAAAATCGTTTGCAAAAAGAGACTTCAAAAATTCTGAGGCTTCTGATTCGAATACGATCAGAAAACCGTCCCAAAGGGGTTAAGCTAAGATTCGAATACGATCATATAGCCCCCAGTGGCTTTGGCGTTGCCGATCAAGAGGGTACCGACAGCTATGTTCTCTTTGGTTCGAATACGACCTATGTTTGAACAGGAAGCCCCCAAATGACCTTGAGAGTTGTTTAACGACGCTGATTCGAATACGATCCATGTCGGTTCCCAAAAGGGGTTGAGCTATGATTCGAATACGATCAAGAAACCCCCTAGTGAGCTCGGCAGTGTGCCAATCAAAAGGGTACCGACAGCTATGTTCTCTTTGGTTCGAATACGACCTATGTTTGAACAGGAAGCCCCTAGTGATCATGAGAATATTTAACGACTCTGATTCGAATACGATCAGGGTCACACCAAAAGGGTTAAGCTAAATTCGAATACGATCAGCTCCCAATGGTCATTAAAGCAAGGTACCTATGTTTGAGTTGTGCTTTGTAAAGACTCTTTTTGGTCCCCTTAACTTTTCCTGAGAACTCGAACTTTGCGAGAGATAAATTCTTTTTGAACCGGAAAAACCAGATATTGAGAGTTTCAAGGCTTTGTGATAAACAAATTTACCTTGAACCGGATTTGAGAGCTTCAAAACTTTGTGGCAGATAAATTTCCCTTGAACCGGATTTTAAACCGGATATTTAAGAGCTTCAGTGCTTTGTGGGAGATGTCAAGTCTCTTGAGCCGGATTTAAACCGGAATCCTTCTTTTTCAGCCGGAAATTTTCTGACGGCCTTTAAACTTTTTACCAATATGGCGGTAGCCTCCGGGACCGGGTTATTTTTCCCTCCAATGACCTGGAGTTCTTGAATGCATTGAAACCGACCAATACTGTCGAGTCATATCATCGTAGCCCCCGAGTCTCAAGACAACTCGAGGAGTTGGCTTTGAGATTCTCTATATTGACCATAGCATAAGGTGTATATCATTGGTGTTGATAGCGCGATGTGAATCCACAGAAAGTTGAGGTGACTGCGGCGGGTTATAAATGACCCCGTATGAGCCGTGTCAGCAACTCGGCCAATGGTTCCTTCCAACTGGATGTTTTGAAGTTAACCAAACTATAGTGGCGGCGACTTGTGTGCATGCCCATTGAGCCGTCCAGTGCCGACGGCGGCTGATAACACATGACAATTTTCCTCCAAGCTGTTGGAAGAAAACCGGGCTTCCCAAGTAGTGACTTGCTCATATTCAATAATCCTCTCAGGCAGACAGATGCAGTCCTGGTGTGTCGATGTAGACCAGGCCGCAATAGACGGATGGAAAAGACGACCGCCGCATCAGAGGCAGCTCAAACAGATGAACCGGCTGCGGCGCTGTAAACCGGCGCGAGCGAGTCAACCATGTTTGTTTTGACGTAGTGAACAAATGTCCTGCATCAACAATAGTATAGACCAAGGCAAAGATAAACTGCTCTTTGACAAAAATACTATGTATTAAGAACAAACTTGGATGAATATCACCTGATTCGCCCGGGCAACAGATGAGCCGGCCACGGCACTGTAATCCGATGTGGACGGGCGAGTCAGCCGCGGGGGGTGAATCGGCCGCAGGAGCAGACAGATGAATCGGCCGCGGCGATGTAAACTGGTGCGGACGAGCAAATTGTCCTCCTCGTGGTAAGCCGATGCGGACGCGTGAACCGGTCGCGAGGGCAGGCGGGCGAGTCGTTTGTGGTCCTGCAATGCAGCGCGGACGGGCGAGTCGGCCAACGCATTGACGTAATCCAGATCATGACACGCCAGTCCGTGAAGCCGCGCGGTAACGCCAAACGTGCCTCCGTGGCATAACACCACTTTGTAATGAATAATTCTCCTGCATATGAAAATACCGTAGAGCAGAGTAGTTGTACTCATAGTAATTAAAGTATACTAAGAAAATGCATAGGAGAAATAACACCTGATGTGTCTAGGCCGGAAGTAATCCGCCATAAAGTTAATCACAGGTAGGTCAACCGTAGCACTGTAAACCGGTGCGGTCGAGAGAGTCGGCCGCGACGTTGTAAGCCGGTGCGGACGAGAGAGTCGGCCGCAGCGTTGTAAGCCGGTGCGGACGGGGAGGGCCGGCAGCAGCGTTGGAAACGGCTTGGCCGCGGGTGCGGACGATAAGTCAATCGCGGGCGCGATAAGCCACACGGAGGGCCAGTCAATCGTGGGTGATCCTAGCGAGTTGATGTAGATCGAACTGTACGGGCGGCGGCTTGCGCACACCCGTCCAACAGTAAACGATGAATCATTGTCCTGCATATATAAAAATATACAGACAAAGTAATTGTTCATTGACAAAAAACAATATGTACTAGAAATAGACTGAGATAAATATCACCTGATGATCTGTGTACAATCGTGCGTCAGACGTCCATTTAACAGACGATCCATAGGCAGACTGCGGTAGCACTTTTCACGTGATTCATTGGTTGTTGGGGGGCGTGCCGCTAGTGGATGTCCTATGCATGGCTGTTATTCTGTCTTTCTCTTCCTCTTTCTTTTCAATGATGGACAAGACAGCTGCTCCCCTTTTTTTATGCCTTTTTCCTCTGGTGACTTAACGCAGCGTAATGCCATGGCGTAACAGCCTCACTACGTCGGGCTATTTCCCCTGCAGCTCCCTTGCTGCTCTGTTTGTTGCCGCAGCGGTGGATTCAGACGGCTTGGTAAGACCGACTTAAAGCGGCATTTCAAAAAACAGGCCAGCGGTCGCGAGCTTGGAGGCGTCGCGTCTTGGTAGAGCAGAGGTACTCGAAGGCCGCAGAAAAACCGGAGGACTTGGGCACGCAGAGGCTTGTAGAGCAGGGCGAGTTGCACGAACGGGGCGTGAAGTGGCGCGAGGCGGCAGAGGGCGCAGCAGCGGTTCGGGCAGCGCAGCCAGCAACTTGGCGCGCCGGCAGGTTCGCGGCAGAAGCAGCTAGGCGGGTCAACAAAGGAGGCCCGGGGTGCGACCGGCTTGTCGTGTGACGGCGGCGGTGTGAGGCCGGGTCGATGTACGGCACTGGGATTGGACCTGTTTACCTGCTAGTCCGACCCGGTGTTGCCATCCTTGCCCAAATATGCATGCTCACGTGAAGCAGGACAGGTTGCTTCCTCAAAATCTGAGTTTTAACATGTGCGGTACCCGCGTACTTGATGGACCACGTTATGGAATCCATAACAACGTAGTATTGCCTTCGAGCAAATAATTGTTTATTGGAAGCAATACTACTCCGAGCAACAGTAGCGGCAGCCTTTAGCAGATCAATTTATGAATCCACCTCGTGTTTTGACCCTTGTCTTCCCACGCGTGCGTTGATTGATCCGACCCGGGTACGGTATCATAATTCCCCTCGACCTTAGCAATACGCAGCTGTGGCAGAAAATATCTGGTCTCCAACTCGGATTCGGTTGATTGCATTGCCTCGGCGATCCACAAAGAAAACGCCAAACCCTAATATCCCTCAAATCTCATCGGCTGTAAATCCGGATTAATGAATATGACTCTGACGTAGATCCTTCAAGTTGGTTCCATGGTCAATTTCTAACCGCAATTTCCATTACCCAACGTGACCATTGCTAGGGCGACTTGCAGAACCCTAACTCATCTGGATTGAATCTGAACATGTCGTTTTGACTGCTTGTTCACGATGTAGATTTTTTCGCTGCAGTCCTTTCTTCATCCAGAAAATTGCGAACTTCTCAACCTTGAAAGATATCCCTCCAATAACTCAACACCACCATGCGCGGGCCCCATGGTGGGCGCCAACTGTCGTGGAATTGTCACGGCAGATGTCCTTAGCGTGAGGACTTAGTCGTGAGGCCAGCGCATCTATGTAGTAGCTTGAGAGGGGTTGATTGGGATGAGAGACGCAGGGCGGATCAACGCACAAGACAAGGGTTTAGACAGCTTCGGGCCCCGGGAAACATCATCCGGTAACAACCCTACGTGTTGTTTGAGGCTAGGTCTCATTATGATCACGGGAGAGTCGCCGGCTCCGGCTCTCGGTGTTTAGCCCTAGAGATTATTTCTTGTTGCTTGTCCCTCTTTGGGGTGCCCTGCCCCTCCTTATATAAGTTAGAGGGGCGGGTTACATGTGGAGTCCTAGTAGGACTAGGACTAGTCTATCTTCTCTTACAAGTTAATTACAAGTCCGGGTCTTGCTTCCTCGTAAAGGAAATATTCGTCATCCCTTTCTTCTTAAGCCGGCCCATCATAAACGTGAGCCGACCTTCTGGGCCTTGGGCCTTGTCTTCTATCTGACCCGCCATCGGGGCCATCCATGAGTCGTCTGGTTCATGAGTTGTCTGACCAATGAGCCGCCAGACCCATGAGTCGCTAGTCCTCCGCCGGGTCATCAGCGAAATGCCAAGTCCGGCCGGGTCATACTTCCGGCCGGGTCATACCGCGGGGTATATCCCCGACACCCGGGTCTATTTTCCATCATATTAATCTCCCGACAACAAGCTATTTCTGGCGCCGTTTATTTTACTTTGCATCTTTATTTCTCTTTATCATAAAAATACCAAAAATATTATCTGATCATATCTATCAGATCTCACTCTCGTAAGTGACCGTGAAGGGATTGACAACCCCTTTATCGTGTTGGTTGCGAGGTTCTTATTTGTTTGTGTAGGTGTGTGGGACTTGAGCGTGGTCTCCTACTAGATTGATACCTTGGTTCTCAAAAACTGAGGGAAATACTTATGCTACTTTACTGCATCACCCTTTCCTCTTCAAGGGAAAACCAACGCAGTGCTCAAGAGGTAGCACCCACCAGGGCGCGCCAGGAGGCCCAGGCGTGCCCTGGTGGGTTGTGCCCACCTCGGGTGCCCCCCGGACCGCCTCTTTGCTCTATAAATACCCCAATATTCCAGAAACCCTAGGGGAGTCGACGAAAATCAATTCCAGCCGCCACAGAGTCCAGAACCACCAGATCCAATCTAGACACCATCACAGAGAGGTTCACCACTTCCATTGGTGCCTTTCCGATGATGCGTGAGTAGTTCTTTGTGGACCTTCGGGTCCGTAGTTAGTAGCCAGATGGCTTTCTCTCTCTCGCTGAATTCTCAATACAATGGTCTCTTGGAGATCCATATGATGTAACTCTTTTTGCGGTGTGTTTGTTGGGATCTGATGAACTTTGAGCTTATGATCAGATCTATCTTTTTATATCCATGAAAGTTATTTGAGTTTCTTTGATCTCTTATATGCAAGATTGCTTATAGCCTCGTATTTCTTCTCCGATATTTGGGTTTTGTTTGGCCAACTTCATCTATTTATCTTGCAATGGGAAGAGGTGTTTTGTAGTGGGTTTGATCTTATGGTGCTTGATCCCAGTGACAGAAGGGGAACCGACACGTATGTATCGTTGCTACTAAGGATAAAATGATGGTCTACATAGATAGATCTTGTCTACATCATGTCATCGTTCTTATTGCATTACTCCGTTTCTCCATGAACTTAATACACTAGATGCATGTTGGATAGCGGTCGATGTGTGGAGTAATAGTAGTAGATGCAGGCAGGAGTCGGTCTACTAATCTTGGACATGATGCCTATATAATGATCATTGGCTGGATATTGTCATGATTAGTTGAAGTTCTATCAATTGCCCAACAGTAATTTGTTTACCCACCGTTTGCTATTTTTCTCGAGAGAAGCCACTAGTGAAACCTACGGCCCCCGGGTCTCTTTCTCATATTATTTGCCTTTGCGATCTATTTTCCTTTGCATTTATTTTCAGATCTATTAAACCAAAAATACAAAAATACCTTGTTGTGTTTTATTCTTATTTATTTTATTTGGCATTCGATCTATCAATCTACTACAATTTATCTCACGTCTGTTTGCCAACTTGAGGCGCCGTTACTCGAAAGGGATTGACAGCCCCTTTTACACGTCGGGTTGCGAGTAGTTGTTATTTGTGTGCAGGTGTTGTTTACGTTGTGTTGCTTGGTTCTCCTACTGGTTCGATAACCTTGGTTTCATCACTGAGGGAAATACCTACCGCTGATGTGCTGCATCATCCCTTCCGCTTTGGGGAAATACCGACGTAGCTTCAAGACGCAATCAAAAGGAATTTCTGGTGCCGTTGCCGGGGAAGATCAAGTCAAGATAGTTTCCCGGCTCCACGCCAATTTCTGGCGCCGTTGCCGGGGAGGATCTTCAACATATACCAGGTTCCTAATCACAAATCTCATCTCCATGCAATTTACATTATTTGCCATTTGCCTCTCATTTTCCTCTCCCCCACTTCACAAAAAAATGTCGTTTTATTCGCCCTCCTTTTCATTTGCCGTTTTCTCGTCAGATCTATCCTTTGCTTGCAATCATGAGTGATTTCGGTATGGCACCAACAGATGATGGCCTAACTCCTAAGATGGGGCGTACGGGCAATCTGGATGCTAAAACTTTTATCTTGGGGCAAGGGAATGTTATGGGAAAAGAACGTATCCAAGAATTTTTCAATTGTGTTGGAAATCTAAGTCTTGATGATGCTCCTATACTTAAAACTACTAGATCTTATGCGGATGCTATTTCAGCACTAGTTCTGAAACTTGAAAGTAAATTTATCCGTACTCATCCTACTTTGCAAAGATTGTTTTTTGAGCTTCCCTTTATAAAGAATCCTAAAGCTAAAAAGTTGGCCACTCTCGTTCTTATGAATGAATTTGACTACATAATATGGGAAGCTAGGGAAATCTTTGATTTTTATGGTATGAATCGTGAAAAGCCCGTGATAGATGAAATTCTTTACAATAGTGATTATACGCTAAGACATTTGCTTGGGGATAATAAAATCTTTGATGAGAATCTTAAAAAGGAAGTCCCCGTTCTAGATATAATCCAACAAGTTTTCAACAATGTTAATCAACATCACTCTTGGATTGTTGCGGGAAATCAAAAAGGTTATGATGAAAACCAACTTTGGAATGCTAAGGTTTCTATGGATAGTATGTTTTATGTTGTGTTTACAAAACCCCATGATGGAAACACCTCTAAGAAAGTTAAGAACAAAGATGACAAAACTTAGATCCTTGCTTTATGCCTAGCTAAGGGCGTAAAACTATAGCGCTTGTTGGAGGCAACCCAATGAATAAAATTTATTTTTGCTTTTTTGCTTTCCATTCTTGAGTGTTTGCACAATTATGCTACTGTTATGATTGTGTTTTTTGTGTTTTAATTAGTGTTTGTGCCAGGTAGAACCTATAGGATCTCCTTCGGTGATAGTTGTTTGATCTTGCTAAAAAAAATAGAAACTTTTGCGCTCACAAAAACAATTCTTATTTTTACCAGAGCATGATAAAATATCAATTCTTTTTGCAGAATATAAATATACAAATTGCTCAAGTCTTCCTATTTTTTCAGAATTTTTGGAGTTTCAGACGTATTTGAACAATTCATATTAGTACAGACTGTTCTGTTTTTGACAGATTCTGTTTTCTTTGCGTCGTGTGCTTGTTTTGATGGCTCTATGGTTTTCTTTGATGAGTTTTTGCCATAGAAAAGTTGGAATACAGTAGATATAATGCAATAACAAAATATGAATAGGTTCCAACAGTACTTATAGTAGTGATTTATTTTCTTATACTAACGGATCTCACGAAGGTTTTGTTGAGTTTTGTGTGATTGAAGTTTTCAAGTTTTGGGTTATCTTACGATGGATGAAGGAATAAGGAGTAAGAAGAGCCTAAGCTTGGGGATGCCCCGGCATCCCAATATATTATCCAAAAGAGAGCAAGCAACTATGCTTGGGGATGCCCCGAGTGGCATCCCCTCTTTCTTTTAACGACCATCGGTATTTTACTCGAAGCTATATTTTTATTCGTCACATACTATGTGTTTTTCTTGGAGCGTCTTGTATGATATGAGTCTTTGCTTGTTTTATTTTGTGTTTTAAGTCTTGATTCCTTGCTGTACACACCTATTTGAGAGAGCCAAAATTATGTCATGACTTGTTAGAATTGCTCCCTATGCTTCACTTAAGTTTTTAGGAGCTATGGACTTGCTCTAGTGCTTCACTTATATCTTTTTTTAGCACGGCGTGCTTTAGTATGTTTGAAAAAATGCTCTCTTGCTTCACTTAGATTTATTTGAGAGTTAGTAAAATTTTCAACAAATTCTCTCTTACTTCACTTAAATTAATTTGAGAGAAAGAAATTTTATGCTCATGATCTTCACTTATATTTGTTTGAGCTTATGAAAAGCAACATATGAAAATTAGTTCCAGAGTGATAGATATTCAAGAAGGATATAATAAAAACTTTCATGAAGATCATTGGACAAAATAAACTTGATTCTTAGTAATAGTTTTGAGATATGATGATGTAATATGAGAGTTATGTTGATGAGTAATTATGCTTTAGTAAGAATATTGGTGTTAAGGTTTGTGATTCCCTATGCAAGCACGAAACTCAATAATTATGCAATGAAATTATATCCTACTTGTGCTGCATTATTCGGTGTTAATTATGCTTAATGCTCACTTATGAGATTATTTGTTTCTTGGTTGGTCGCTTCTCAATCTTTTGCTAGCCTTCATTTTGCACTACGTATGATCACTACTTGTGCATCCAAAAACCTTTAAACCAGTTTTGCCACATGAGTCCACTATATATACCTATATGCGGCATTATTTTACCATTCTAAGCAAATTTGTAAGTGCCATCTCTAATTTTCAAAATAAACTTCTCTTTTGTGTGTTCGTTTCGCTCGCGGAGCGGTGAGGGGTGGCTAATATTTTCCATGCTAGATGTGTTATTCTCACGATGAGTGTTTATTCACTTGTCATTGCACGAGAGTAAGGCAAAGGTATTAGGGATGCCCAGTCCCGAAATGAAAAATGAATGTACTTTATGTTGTCAAATAATAAATTCCTTGGAAAGTGTTGGTATGGAAGGCACCCGTGGATACAGTTAGCCATGGAAAGTGAAAGTATGGTGGAAAAAAGAATAAACTTTATTTTCTGTTTGGGAACCGCCTATGATATATCTAGCATGGAAAGTGTTGGGAACTCTAAGTCGTTTTCGTTGGTGGGAAAGATACACCTCCCAAAATGTTTTTATCTCTAAGTTTTTCGCTTTGAGCTATGGCACCTCTACAAATCCCTACTCCCCTCTGCGAAGGGCCTTTCTTTTACTTTATGCAATTTTTATTTTGAATTTGAGTCTCCGTCTTCTCTTATAAAAGCACCAACTAGGAGGCAATATGATCATACTTGAGTATTGGGTGTAGTTAATATGTGAGTGTGTTTCATATATGGATCAATGATTGAGCATGAAGGGCTAGGGATAACTTATTTTAGCATTGATATTTTGAAGACATGGTTGCTTGTTGATATGCTTGAGTATTTAAGTTATCATGTCAAAACTAGACTATTGCTTTGAATCAGATAAAGTCCAAATGTCCATGCTATAAAGAAAAGTATATGATATGACATGTTAGGCAGCATTCCACATCAAAAATTCTGTTTTTATCACTTACCTACTCGAGGACGAGTAGGAGTTAAGCTTGGGGATGCTGACACATCTCCAACGTATCTATAATTTTTTATTATTCCATGTTGTTATATTATCAATCTTGGAAGTTTTATAATCATCGTATAGTCATTTTATATCATTTTTTGGTACTAACCTGTTGACATAGTGCCAAGTGCCAGTTGTTGTTTTCTGCATGTTTTTTACATCGCAGGAAATCAATACCAAACGGAGTCCAAATGCAACGAAACTTCATGGAGAATTTTTTTGGACCAAAAGACACCTAATGGGCCAAGGCAGCGCCTGGGGGTGCTTCAAGGAGAGCACAACCCACCAGGGCGCGCCAGAAGGCCCAGGCGCGCCCTGGTGGGTTGTGCCCACCTCGGGTGCCCCCCGGATCGCCTCTTTGCTCTATAAACACCCAAATATTCCAGAAACCCTAGGGGAGTCGACAAAAATCAATTCCAGCCGCCGCAGAGTCCAAAACCACCAGATCCAATCTACACACCATCACAGAGAGGTTCACCACTTCCATTGGTGCCTTTCCGATGATGCGTGAGTAGTTCTTTGTGGACCTTCGGGTCCGTAGTTAGTAGCTAGATGGCTTTCTCTCTCTCGCTGAATTCTCAATACAATGGTCTCTTGGAGATCCATATGATGTAACTCTTTTTGCGGTGTGTTTGTTGGGATCTGATGAACTTTGAGCTTATGATCAGATCTATCTTTTTATATCCATGAAAGTTATTTGAGTTTATTTGATCTCTTATATGCATGATTGCTTATAGCCTCGTATTTCTTCTCCGATATTTGGGTTTTGTTTGGCCAACTTCATCTATTTATCTTGCAATGGGAAGAGGTGCTTTGTAGTGGGTTCGATCTTACGGTGCTTGATCCCAGTGACAGAAGGGGAACCGACACGTATGTATCGTTGCTACTAAGGATAAAACGATGGGGTATATCTCTACATAGATAGATCTTGTCTACATCATGTCATCGTTCTTATTGCATTACTCCATTTCTCCATGAACTTAATACACTAGATGCATGCTGGATAGCGGTCGATGTGTGGAGTAATAGTAGTAGATGCAGGCAGGAGTCAGTCTACTAATCTTGGACGTGATGCCTATATAATGATCATTGGCTGGATATCGTCATGATTATTTGAAGTTCTATCAATTGCCCAACAGTAATTTGTTTACCCACCTTTTGCTATTTTTCTCGAGAGAAGCCACTAGTGAAACCTACGCCCCCCGGGTCTCTTTCTCATATTATTTTCCTTTGTGGTCTATTTTCCTTTGCATTTATTTTCAAATCTATTAAACCCAAAATACAAAAATACCTTCCTGCATTTTATTATTATTTATTTTATTTGGCGTTCGATCTATCAATCTACTACAATTTATCTCACGTCCGTTTGCCAACTTGAGGCGCCGTTACCCAAAAGGGATTGACAACCCCTTTTACACGTCGGGTTGCGAGTAGTTGTTATCTGTGTGCAGGTGTTGTTTACGTTGTGTTGCTTGGTTCTCCTACTGGTTTGATAACCTTGGTTTCATCACTGAGGGAAATACCTACCGTTGTTGTAGTGCATCATCCCTTCCTCTTTGGAGAAATACCGACGTAGCTTCAATCCGCAACCAAATATAAGTGAAGCACAAGGGTAAATGACAAACTACTCAAAAAGATATAAGTGAAGATCAAATGAGTAGTTAAGTAAATGGGTAGCTATTTGAGGACTCTCTTTTATTTAAAACTTTCAGATCTAAGTATTTTATTAAAACAGCAAGAAAAATGAAAATAAAATGACATTTCAAGGATAGCACAACTCATGTGAAGAAGCAAAAACTTAGGCTCAACCGATACTAACCGGTAATTGTTGGTGAAGAAAGGTGGGATGCCTACCGGGGCATCCCCAAGCTTAGATGTTGGAGACTTCTTGAAATATTATCTTGGGATGCCTTGGGCATCCCCAAGCTTGAGCTTTTGTGTCTCCTTAATTCCTTCTATATCACGGTTTCCCTAAATCTTAAAAACTTCATCCACACAAAACTCAACAAGAACTCGTGAGATAAGTTAGTATAAACCAATGCAAAAACCTTATCATTCTCTACTGTAGCAAATCACTAAAATTATTATTCAACATTGGATACTAAATCCCTCTGCATATTTAATACTCCTATCCTCAAATAGAATCATTAAACAAGCAAACATATGCAGACAATGCAAACATAACAGCAATCTGCCAAAACAGTACAGTCTATAAAGAATGCAAGAGTATCAATACTTCTTTAACTCCAAAAATTATGAAAATTTAACACACTGTAGAGAATTTATCAGAGCTTATTTTGCAAAAAGTGTCAACATTTTAGAACATTCTTACTTTTCTAGGGAATTTTTTCAACAGCGATAAACTTTCTGTTTTGAAACAGCAACATGTAGACTTGCAAAATAAGCATGGTAAAGGCTATCCTTGACATTTTTATTGAAAAGAAAGATGCAAAGCATTATTCTAAATAACAGCAAGCAAATCCCAACAAAAGAAAATGACGCTCCAAGTAAAACTCATATCATGTGACGAATGAAAATGTAGCTCCAAATGAGGTCACCGATAATGTTGGAGATGAAAGAGGGGATGTGATGTAGGGTGGAACCCTATACGGCCGATCTTTCACGAAAGGAGCGGATCCCAACTAAGAACACGAAGAATACGGGGAAGAACGGAGAGAAATCACAAGGGAAAACACTCAAGAACAAGTCCAATCACACATCCACTAGACAATCAAACACACAAGATCCACAAGGTACATGAATAACAAAGGGAAAGATACAAGGTAAGGTTCATCTCCATGAGGAGCTCTTGATGGTAGAGTTCATCCCAAATCCAAAGGAGATGGGGGCTTGAATCCTAGAAGGATCTTCCCACAAGGGGGTCTTGAATCCAAGGTGGATCTTCTCCGAAGAGGGGCCGCGGTCTCTCTCGTGGAGTAGATCCGTAATGGATGAGCAAAGCTCTATATCTAAATGAGCTACTACTTTGCTAACCCTAGAATGGAGGAGGGGGTGGTCTATTTATAGTCTAAGCCACGAAAGGGTAAGTGGGAAAGGGATACATGGGCCTTTGGCTCTGTCCATGCGCGCAGGCAGGCGCCGGATGTCCGGGCTGGGGGCCGGATGTCCGAGCTCTCGTGAGACGCCGGATGTCCAGGGCGGTTGGCCGGATGTCCGGCCCGAGCGGGGTGACCTTCTGTCTTCGGGTGCCTCACGCCGAATTTCCGGGGGCGATGCCGGATGTGCGGGCTGTGGCGCTGCGCCGGATGTCCGGGCACACGGGCCGGATGTCCGGCCGCTGATGCTTCGGCCGTCTGTTGGTACAGCTCGTGGGCGACTGCACAGGCGCCGGATGTCCGGCCTTTGGCCTGGATGTCTGGCCGCTGTAGCTTCAGCAGCTTCGTCTTCTTTCGTCGTCGCTTCCAGGCTTCCCTCGCGGATGGTGTAGTTGTTCCTTGGCGCTTGCACTCCTCCTCAACATCCGTGAAGCTCCGACAATACCTATGCATGCACACGGGAGAAGTGTCAAGTAGTATACCATCCTCGAAGGGGTCAAGTGAGCACGTGTAAAGGAGATGATTCACCTTTGCGTATGTGAAATAGATGTCGCACATGTCACTTGCCAAACGGACTCTTGACATGGCGATGTCCATAGGATGCTCCGCATCATCTCCCCTCCCTTGGGAAAGATCCGACCTCGGATCGAAAACCAATTCACCATGGGAAAGAGATGGCTTCGCCGTGTAGAAGTGGACGTTCACCAAGTACTTGTCATCTTGAAGCTCGAAATGGGCACTCTCCAATGTCGCACCGTCTTGTGATTCCTTCAAAAGGAGTAAGGACAACAAACACTTGGAAAAACAAATGTGGTTAGCGTTAGTGCAAAACCAAGCATTCAAGAGGTGATTCAACAAACAAGTGTCGTCATCATGCAAAGCACATGGTTTGACAAAGGATTGTGACATGGCATATATGCACATAAATTGAGCACAAGGAAAGATATCATGGGGACAAGTATGTAAATGTGAGGTAGTGATGCAAATATGTGTAACAAGAGAATAAGCATCTACCTCAAAGTCATAGCAAGCATGGGCAAAGCTCTCAATGAAAGGTCTATGGTAGGCATAAGAAGCATTCACAACACCAAATAAAATGAAGTGTCTAAACACATGGGTCAAGTGCAAGACAATCCAAGCATAATGTGCATGGGGTGTAGTGAATATCGTGTGGCACTCAACACAATGGAAAGAGCAATTGTTCATCATGTGTGAGGCAATCAAGGCAAGCATGTAGCAATCAATGGGACATGGCATATGTGAAGTGATGACATTGTTGCAACCAAACATATGAGAGGAGCAAGTAATCCAAGAATTGGATGCAACACACAAGGCATATATATCATGATGCATGGAACGGTGAAAATAACAAGTCGAAGCAAGATCTCTAACATGTGTGCAATCAAGTGGTCCAAGATGAACAATAAGTCTCATCGTGCAAGCAACACAAGTAGTATGATCTGCAATATCCATGCTCAAGAAAGATGTCACCTTGAAGGCGTGTCCTTGTGCGTCCTTCACAATGCCGAAGCACAAACAAAAGCGATGTAGAATCGTCGTGGTGGAAGGTGGTTCGCTCTCAAGAGCTCGAATGGTCAACTCACGTGACGTGGAAGTCGACACAAAGTCCAAGTATCCTACACATGCACACAACAAAAGAAAGAACGTATGCGCATGGTAGATAAACTCATCATCCATCATGATGGTTCTCTTCTTTTGCACACAACCATTAGAAGCACAAGTGCATGAATAATATGATGCAACAATGGCAATATTCATGGCACTAGGTATATGGTGCAAAGAGGTAAGACAAGCATGCTTCACAAGAAATATGTCAAAATCTCCAAATATATGTGAGAATGCTATGGGGGCAAACTCATTATCAAGACTAAAGGCATTGTTGCACTCAATACATGTCAAATCATCTAGAATGAGAGAGGCAACACATGGAGATATATGGCAAGAAGCAAGAACAATCATGTGCAAAGCATGTAGATGGTTGTCATCAATCGCATGAAAGGAGCAAGTATGAATCATCGGTGATGCAACAAGGAAAGCAATCATGGTAATCAAGTCGTGCAAGCTAGTAGTGCGAAGATGCAACATACTAGAGGAGATCATGGCAATCATGTCATGTGAGCAAATAATAGGCATAGGCAATGCACATGACATATCGCAAGCACGAACACAATGCAAGATCATAGTATCATCATAGGCATGGGGCACAAAGCAAACATGGCAATAACAAGTGATATCTCCACCAAGCTTGCAAATACACATACAAGTACTAGAATCAATCATCATGTGTAATGCAAAGCATGGGTCACAAAATGCATGGCAAAGGCATAGGAATGAGCATATCATGCAAAGTGAACATGGCAAGATGGGCATAGAATATGTAATGGACAATAACCCATAGCCAAGTGAGGGCCATGTAGAATGAATGCGCGAAGACTTCGCGTGAAGAGAGCGGTGGGAAAGGCAATCCATGGGATCCCAAGTCATCATTGCTCTCTAGAGCTCGTTTTGTCAACTCGTGGGATTGCGAGGTTGACAAGTATTCATGGGTACCTACACAAAAGAGAAACAAACCAAAGAAATTGTGCGCGTGGTAAATGTACACATCATCCATCATGATGTGCATGTGCATGTGTGAGTTAGCACAAGATAAGCATCGCTCAAAGAAATTTGATGCATGGTATAAGAACATGTCATCCATCATGAAAGAATAGTTATTGTGTATGACACGATGGGGATGCAAATTTAGCATAGAAGTATATGGCACATCAATAGCATGTTTATTCATGGGAAGCATATTGTGCACACAAGTATTGGGATCATGCAATGGATAGGATGAATCAAAATCTCCTAAAATGTATGAGGAAACTATGGGGGTCTCCTCATGAGCAATATTGGAAACATCATATGGAGAAAATGGACAACATCCAAAACATTGCATATCCGAAGCTAGGTGGTCATGGCATGGCATATGAGATAAATGATGCAAAGGAAGCATATCAATATCATCACAAGAAAAACAAATGCCAATAACCATGGGCTTGTCATCTATGCCATAAGTGCAAATTGGGTTTATTTTAATGGCATATGCATAGTCACTATGAAGAGATTGCAAATATACATATTGTTGATCTCATGCATAGCATATGACAAGTCAAGCGGATTGTCAAACATGATGTGACCGAGAGAATTGTCACAAGAAATCCTATGTAACATGGCATCACAACTAATAGACTCCACATGGCAATCATCAAACTCATCATAAATGGGTAAATCATCGCATGGGGAAATCATACTAGCATGATGCATGTCAATAGGGGGATCAACATCATGCAAGCAATCAATGTCAAGAATGTCCACTAGTGGGACTAGAGCATCACCTTCACCTATGTTACCTTGTTCATTCCACTCAAGTGGTGTAGGTGAGGTGGGAAAGACCAAATGGTGGTCGTCTTCATCTTGATGGAACCATGTGGGGGTGCATCATATTCCACCATGGCCATCATCTTGTCAAAAGGAAGGACGTAGTCATCGCGAATCGGCGCGTCATCATATATGGGACCTAGCACCAAATGAGAAGACACAATAGAGGTAGAGGTTAAGTCGTTAGAAATCGAAGTGGCCTCACATGTCCTATCAACTGTCACACTCTCTCTATGCGGTGGTTCACTCACTCCCTCAAAATAGGTGCACTCAAAGTCACATATGGTGGAGTCACTCATCTCACTCAAGTGGTGGGGGTTGTGGCTCTCCTCACATGGGAATTGTGTCAACACATCATATATGGGGCTAGTGGTGAAGTCGCTCTCACTCTCAATATGGTGGCAAAAGTCACTCAAGTCATCATACGTCGCCGTGGTCGAGGTGAAATACTCAACCATCTCATCGCCGTCACCATGGATGAAGGCCGAAGATGGCACATCATCACTCTCCTCTATGACCGAAGGGAGAATCCCATGCTCGATCATCTTGTCATCGTCGCCGTGGATGAAGGCCGAAGATGGCACATCATTGCTCTCACCTCCTAAGATGGAATCATCCTCCTTGCTCGTCACCGTGTCGTTCGCCTCCAAAGATTGGTCCTTGAAGGTCTCCGTAGTCATACTCGTCGCCGCACCATCTTGAAAAAGAGTCGTGGAGGACTCGGCATCATCAATGCCACAAAGAGGGATGGCGGTGAAGTCAAACTTGGGAGCATCGTCTTGGAGCCCATCGGGCTTGTACATCTTGGTAGTACTAGCCTCATGCTCGTCGTATTTGAGCTTGGTCTTCGAGAAGTGTGCTTGGGGTGGAGAAGCCTTGGCCTTCATGAGTTAATGTTCCGCCTTGAGAGCACCAATGTAGTTGTCGTCGAGGGACTTGTAGTTCCCAAGGAAGATAGTCTTGGAGATGTCGTTGTTCAATCCCATCATGAAGTGGAACTTCATTGACATGGGGTCGTCCACGCCGGCTCGTCACAAGGCATGCTTCATCTCCTTGAAGTACTCGTCGATGGACTTGGATCCTTGGATGGCGTTCTCCAATTGGCGTAGAAGTTGTTCCGTGTAGGTTGGAGGCACAAACTCTCGCCGCAAAGCTCTCTTCGTCTTGGACCAACTCATGTCGTAGCACTCCGAAGGTGTGTGAAGCCACCATTTGGACGCGTAGTCGTGGAAGTTCGTTGTGGCGCACTTCACTTGATCTTCGGGAGGAACTTGATGTAGCTTGAGGTAGTTGTCCATTAGGCGCTCCCACTCGAGATACTCCTCGGGTTCTTGAGTTCCATAGAAGGAATCTTGTGGTCAGTGTCGAGGTCGTAGTAGCTCGTGGAAGTCGTGGACTTGAGCTTGGGGAGCTTCTCTTGAGCGTAGTCTTGAGGTGCTTGTTGGCGAAGATGCCGTATATCCGAAGGTGAAGATGCCTTGAAGTCGCTTGGCAAAGATGCCAAGGGAGATGGTGAAGTCGTTGAGCGGTTGTTGGTGTTGAGCTCTTGACCTTCACGTTCTTGTTGGTGATGGTGTCTATGATGATGTGATCTTGCCGGAGATGGTAGCTCGGAGGCATGTGCTCTTGAGCGTCTTCTCGAAGATGATGAAGATCGCTTGTAGGACTTGATGAGGGCTTTGATCTCATCCATTTGAGCTTGTGTCTTGGTGTCAGTAGAGTTATTCGTGGCATCGAACTTGTCGTTGTTGTTGTAGACCGAAGGTGAAATGCCTTGCCTATCCATCACAAGACTCGAGTAGAGGTGAGTAGGAAATGAGATAAACAATACCAAGTTACCTTTTCCCAAAGTTGAGGATGTATCCCGTTTCACTCAATGTGAGATGAAAGAATAGTGGAATTGGTACCGGACTTGTTCACTCACACCTACAAACTAAAGCTTATGGAGTAGCTCGGTGAGGATAGTGGCACAAAAATTTAATGCAAAAATGTTAGCAAGAGTCAATAATGTTGAAAGAGATTCACAAATTCGCAAGTGAAACAAGTAGACCAATAGCAATGAATGGCACACGGAAACGCACACACGGATAGATAAACTGGGGTCGTGCAACGAAGGAATGAGCACAAAATGTGGAGTCCACGGAAAACGCTCATGTTGCACAACTCAAGAGATACACTAGCACGATTGCTTAATAGGCGGAATACGACACTTGTGCACAACCTATAAGATGCAAAATGGATAAACTTTCTATCCCAAGTATGCTATATATGTATGGTTCCCGGTATTTGATCCAAGATGATCAAATATGATATATTGTAATGCACTATGATACGATGCTATGGCTCTTGCTTACAAGCTCTTTGCTCTTTCTCTTTTCCTTTGCTTAAAAGCTTATTCTCTTTTTTTGATATGGCCACTTTTGCACAATGCACAAACCAAGATAGCAATTGTGTATATGCGGGAACAAACTTTTGGCACAAGGGATGATATGATACCAATATGATATGATATGTATGCAATGTATGGTGTAGATCACTAATGTGCACAAGTAACGTTGCCGGCAATACTCAAATGGCTAGTCTTGATAGGCAAGTAACGCAAAATAGGCTAGGGGTTAACAATGCAATTGCAAGGGAATATACAAAGGAGGGATACCACGATACCAAGATGATATGGAGGTTACCGTCCGAGGCGATGATGAGTGGCGGTGTTCTTGATGTAGATACCAAGATGATGGAGACTCGTCCCTAAGTAGCCGAAACACCTTAGGAAATGGAAAAACCGTGAACTCAAAATCTCAAATGTCAAATGTCAAAAGGTGGTAGCAGGAATGCGGTGGTGGTTTTGCGGAAGCTCAATGGGATTGCGGAAATGCAATTATGGGTTAAGTTGGGATGGCGGAAGTGTATGGTGGTCAATCCTATGCGGAAGTTATGGTGGTGGTTGATGAAGAAGCAACCGTCCCTAAGTAGCCTAAACACCTTAGGAGACTCGAATCGCAACTCAAACAACCACTAATGCAATGGGGAACGAAAATGGTTAGGTTGCGGAAGGCTATGGTGGTTTTGCGGAAGTTATGGTGGAAGCCCTAGGCAAAGATGCCAATGTTCCAAAACAATTATGGAGTCAAATGTTGGTGAAACCTATCTAGATGGATAGAGGATGTCAATAGCTACTCAGCAAGCTAAAGAACGTGAAAATCGGACTCCGGATGTGAAAGTTATGGGCAAAATGGTGAAACACGGGAGGCTGATGCTCCAGGGGTCAGACATCCGGGGTCGGGGCCGGATATCCGAGACCTGATGTCCAGGAACTTGCGCGGTTTTGTGCTCCAGGAGACGGATGTCCGGCCCGACGATTCCAGATCGGGATTTGGACTTCGAAACTCGATTTGGGGCAGAAATGGATGATTTCAAGGGCAAAATTGGAGAGATTTCGTGGATGGAAAGTGGGGAACTTGGGGAAATGCTAGATCCACTCGAAACCAAGCAAATCCATGGATCAAATCCAACAAAACATCATCAAACTAACAAATCACAAAAAAAATTGGGGCTATTTTCGGTGGGGATTTTCCAAAATTGGGACAAAATCAACAAAACTAGGCTAGAAAACACAATGGGGAGGCTCCGAAATCGTGATCAACCTTGTTGTGATACCAAGATGATCTAGGGTGGAACCCTATACGGCCGATATTTCACGAAAGGAGCGGATCCCAACTAAGAACACGAAGAAGACGGGGAAGAACGGAGAGAAATCACAAGGGGAAACACTCAAGAACAAGTCCAATCACACATCCACTAGACAATCAAACACACAAGATCCACAAGGTACATGAACAACAAAGGGAAAGATACAAGGTAAGGTTCATCTCCATGAGGAGGTCTTGATGGTAGACTTCATCCCAAATCCAAAGGAGATGGGGGCTTGAATCCTAGAAGGATCTTCCCACAAGGGGGTCTTGAATCCAAGGTGGATATTCTCCGAAGAGGGGTCGCGGTCTCTCTCGTGGAGTAGATCCGTAATGGATGAGCAAAGCTCTATCTCTAAATGAGCTACTACTTTGCTAACCCTAGAATGGAGGAGGGGGTGGTCTATTTATAGTCTAAGCCACGAAAGGGTAAGTGGGAAAGGGATACATGGGCCTCTGGCTCTGTCCATGCGCGCAGGCAGGCGCCGGATGTCCGGGCTGGGGGGCGGATGTCCGGGCTCTCGTGAGACGTCGGATGTCCGGGGCGGTTGGCCGGATGTCCGGCCCGAGCGGGGTGACCTTCTGGCTTCGGGTGCCTCACGCTGGATTTCCGGGGGCGATGCCGGATGTCCGGGTTGTGGCGCTGCGCCGGATGTCCGGGCACACGGGCCGGATGTCCGGCCGCTGATGCTTCGGCCATCTGTTGGTGCAGCTCGTGGGCGACTGCACAGGCGCTGGATGTCCGGCCTCTAGCCCGGATGTCCGGCTGCTGTAGCTTCAGCAACTTCGTCTTCTTTCGTCGTCGCTTCCAGGCTTCCCTTTTGGATGGTGTAGTTGTTCCTTGACGCTTGCACTCCTCCTCGACATCCGTGAAGCTCCGACAATACCTATGCATGCACACGGGAGAAGTGTCAAGTAGTATACCATCCTCGAAGGGGTCAAGTGAGCACGTGTAAAGGAGATGATTCACCTTTGCATATGTGAAGTAGATGTCGCACGTGTCACTTGCCAAATGGACTCTTGACATGGTGATGTCCATAGGATGCTCTGCATCAGGATGCCTTCCGGGGGTCGATATCTCACCCAAAACTTGAAAACTTCAATCACACAAAACTTAACGGAACTTCGTGAGATAGGTTAGTATGATAAAGAGCAAACCATTTCACTTTGGTACTGTCAAAGACAAGATTCATAATTGTTTCCACACAATGCCTACTGTAGCATATCATTTCCACAATTTATATTGAGCAATATAAGCCATAGAAACTAGGAAACAAGCAAACTATGCATTGAAAACAGAATCTGTCAAAAACAGAACAGTCTGTAATGATTTGGATAACTACCATACTTATACTACTCCAAAAATTCTGAAAAATTAGGACCACGTAGAGAATTTTTATATCTATCACCTGTAAAAAAATTCAGAATTTTTCCATGTTCTAGTAAAATATAAGAATTTCTGCACTGGACGCAAAAGTTTCTGTTTTTGCACAGAATCAAGTCAACTATCATCCACACTATCCCAAAGGCTTTACTTGGCACTTTATTGAAACAAAACCTATAAAACATTATTACTACAGTAGCTTAATCATGTGAACACACAAAAACAGTAGGGGTAAATGTTGGGTTTTCTCCCAATAAGTGTTTTTCTTTAATGCATTTTTAGCTAGGCATGATGATTTCAATGATGCTCGCATAAAAGATAAGAATTGAAACACAAAGAGAGCATCATGAAGCATATGACTAGCACATTTGAGTCTAACCCACTTCCTATGCATATCGATTTTGTGAGCAAACAACTTATGGGGACAAGAATCAACTAGCATAGGAAGGCAAAACAAGCATAACTTCAAAACTTTCAACACATAGAGAGGAAACTTGATCTTATTGCAATTCCTACAAGCATAAGTTCCTCCCTCATAATAATTTTCAATAGCATCATGAAGAAATTCAACAATATAACCATCACATAGAGCATTCTTTTCATGATCCACAAACATAGAAATTTTATTACTCATCACATAAGCAAATTTATTCTCATGAATACTAGTGGGAGCAAACTCAACAAAATAACTATCATGAGATTGAAAATTAAAATCATGATGACAAATTTCATGGTAATCATTATTCAATATAGCATACATGTCATCACCATAATCATCATATATAGCAACTTTTTTATCATAGTCAAATGCAACCTCTTCCAATGTAGTGGATTCATCATTAAATAAAGTCATGACCTCTCCAAATCCACTTTCATCATTATAATCATCATAAATAGGAGGCATGCAATTATTATAAAAAAATTGCACATCAAATCTTGGGGGACTAAAAATATCATCTTCATCAAAAATAGCATCCCCAAGCTTATGGCTTTGCATATCGTTAGCACAATGGATATTCAAACAGTTCATACCAACAACATTGCAATCATGCTCATCATTTAAACATTTTGTGCCAAACATTTTATTGACTTCTTCTTCTAACAATTGAGCACAATTTTCTGATCCATCATTTTCAAGAAAGATATTATAAAGATGAATAATATGATGCAACCTCAATTCCATTTTTTTGTAGTTTTCTTTTACAAACCAAACTAGTGATAAAACAAGAAACTAAAAAATTCAATTACAAGATCTAAAGATATACCTTCAAGCACTCACCTCCACGGCAACGGCGCCAGAAAAGAGCTTAGTTGACGGGGTGTGAGTGTCGCTTACCTAGCCTCCCCGGCAACGGCGCCAGAAAAGAGCTTGATGTCTACTACGCAACTTTATTCTTGTAGACTCGTGTTGGGCCTCTAAACGCAGAGTTTTGTAGGACAGTAGCAATTTTCCCTTAAGTGGATGATCTAAGGTTTATCAATCCATGGGAGATGTAGGATGAAGATGGTCTCTCTCAAACAAGCCTGCAACCAAATGCAAGAAATCTCTTGTGTCCCCAACACACCCAATACAATGGCAAATTGTATAGGTGCAAGTTCAGCGGAGAGATGGTGATAAAAGTGTAATATTGATGGTACAAATATATTTTTATAATCTGAATAAATAAAAACAGTAAGGTAGCAAATAATAAACAGGCACAGAAACGGTATCGCAATGCTTGAAAATGAGGCCTAGGGTCCGTACTTGTAAGGGCATATTTGTCCCTAAGATGTTTTGGTGATTGATGACAATACTTTTGCGGACTAATCGTGTGCATTGAGTGTTTTCAGAGATTCATCCTTTTGGCACGAGACGATTCCCTCCCCTCGGAAGCTTGAAGCGAAGACGGTGTAGTCCTTTCGAATTAGTTTGGTGGACTAGTTTCATAGGGATCACCGTACTATCAAGAGGGGGTCCGCCTTGGAAAGGCTAGGGTGGAATCATCACGTACACTTCCTTTGCCCCCCTCCGAGCCTTTCCGCTTCTATGATGGGCTTGTTCCCCTTCTGAGTGTGCCTTCTCTTGTCCCAGCGGTAGTACCGCGGGCCGGAGCGGTAGTACCGCTTATGGCTACAAGCGGTAGTACCGCTCTAGAGCCGTAGTACCGCTGGTAGCCCCCAGCCGTAGTACCGCTGCGGTCTCGTGCCAGTACCGCCTCGATTCGAGGGGTCTTTTTTCGTGTCGGGTTTTACGGAACTAGTCGCGGCAGTGGGGGCCGTAGTACCGCTCATATGTGGTAGTACCGCCCTGACCACCGCGGTAGTACCGCTCTGGGCTCAGCGGTAGTACCGCCCGGGGGAGCGGTAGTACCGCTGTGATCAGCGGTAGTACCGCTGCCTCCTGCGGTAGTACCGCTCTCTGCGGGGCTGGTGTGGGGGGTAACGGTTGGTTTGTTCCCCCCACTATATAAGGAGGTCTTCTTCCCCAAAGTTGACCTACCTCTTCCCCCAAAAGCTCCATTGTTGCTCCAAGCTCCATTTTCGCCCGATCTCTCTCCCTAGCCAATCAAACTTGTTGATTTGCTCGGGATTGGTTGAGAAGGCCACGATCTACACTTCCACCAAGAGAAATTTGATTCCCCCCACTTATCCCTAGCGGATCTTGTTACTCTTGGGTGTTTGAGCACCCTAGACGGTTGAGGTCACCGCGGAGCCATAGTCCATTGTGGTGTCGTTGGGAGCCTCCAATTAAGTTTGTGGAGATTGCCCCAACCTTGTTTGTAAAGGTCCGGTCGCCGCCTTCAAGGGCACCAATAGTGGAATCACGGCATCTCGCATTGTGTGAGGGCGTGAGGAGAATACGGTGGCCCTAGTGGCTTCTTGGGGAGCATTGTGCCTCCACACCGCTCCAACGGAGACGTACTTCCCCTCAAAAGGAAGGAACTTCGGTAACACATCCTCGTCTTCACCGGCTCCACTATTGGTTATCTCGTCCCTTTACTTTCGCAAGTTTACTAGTGTTATATCTCTTATTTGCTTGCATGCTTGTTGTCATTGCATCATATAGGTTGCTCACTTAGTTGCATATCTAGACAACCTATTTTGATGCAAAAGTTTAATTTGGTAAAGAAAAGCTAAAAATTGTTAGTTGCCTATTCACCCCCC
>NC_057805.1:404114275-404147909 GCF_018294505.1 Triticum aestivum
GATCCTTTCAATTGGTATCAGAGCCTCGTCTCTTTATTAAGGACTTTACCGTCCGAAGAGTATGGTTGACGTCGTAGACGGTGTGGAGGAGCACTCCGGTGTGAATCCGGTCTCGTCTACGGGAGATGGGGGAACCGCGGTCTCTCGTGAGGAATTCAATGTGGCGTTGGACACATTGAAAACCACCATGACGACCAAGGTCGAAAGCATGTTTAATAAATTCTTAGAAGGGCTTAAACTTTCCACCGCACCGTTGAAAGTGGGTGATCCCGCTAACAAGGTGACGGATGATACCTCCGACAAGGGGGAAGCTACTAGCGAGAAAGCTCCTTCTTCTAGTGGTAAAAATGGGACCGGCAGCTTTGCCCATGTGGAACCTCCACCTGTCTATGGTGGACCGCTCCCTTCCACTCATTTGAATCATGCCGGTCCGGCCCCTAAGATTGAGAAGAATGTAGATTTTGATTCTTGGGTCTATCGTTTTAAGCGTCATTTAAATCATGTGAACACTAACCTTTGGAGAATCATTGAAGAAGGCTTTTATCCGCATGACCGAAGTAACTTCACTCCTAGAGAAGTTGTGGATCATCAATTCAATGAGAATGCTCTCTTCATCATCCAAGAAGCAATCCCACCCGAAGATCTTCCTCATCTCCAGCCTTACACCGTGGCCAAAGATGCTTGGCTCCAAGTTGTTTCCCTCTATCGGGGAAGCGCAAGCATTCAACGCTCCAACTATGAAGTGGTGCAAGATGAAGCCGACGAGTTTGCAATGAAAGAAGATGAAGAACCTCGTGAGCTTTTTCGGAGAGTAACCAAACTCGCGGTCTCTCTCCGAGATCATGGAAGTAAGGACACGGATGACAATTGGATCAAGCGCAAATTCATCAAGGCAATGATGCCCTACCACAAAGCCATGTCCTCCGTACTTCGTCAAAGGCCGGACTTCCACACCTTGTCATCCAGTGAAGTGTTGGATGAGTTTGTTGCTATGAGCATCTTGGACAAGACCGCCGACAATGCGGTTCTTCGCTCTCAAAGAGTAAAGAAGCCCAACCTTGCCCTAAGGGCCAAGGCTAGTATGGAGGAAGAGGAAGAAGAGGAGGGCAACCTCGAAGATACGAAGTATGCCTATCATGAACACATGGCTCTTGCTTCAAGGCAATTTTGGAGCAAGAAGAACACAAGGCCAAACTTCAACAAGAGCAATTCAAGTGGCGCAAAGGGCAAGCAACGAGTGAGGACTTGCTTCAATTGTGGTAATGTGAGCCACTTTGTTGTGGAGTGCCCTTACGAGAAGAGGGAAGACAATGGTGGCAAGCTCATTAGAAAGGACAAGGCCAAGTCGTTCCCCAACAAGAGCAACTTCACCAAGAAGACTCCTCCCAAGGCGTTGGTGGTACAAGAAGATTACAATGAGGATGATGACGATGATGAAGATGGTGAGTCGGTTTCCATGGCCTCCGTTGCCATTGCGAAGACTCCACGGGTGTCTCTCTTCGACTCACCCAATGAGAACATCACCGCCAAGTGCCTCATGGCGAAAGCCACCAATAAGGTAACCTCCAACATCAAAACTACCATCATTAATCATCCTTCTTCGACGGATAGCATTGATGAACATGAGGGGACAAATGTGGAGGAAAATGAGTTTGAGATCTTTATGGGTAAACTCAAGGGTAAATCCAAGAAGCACTTCGTTGCTCTCTTGGAACAACTTGGTGAAGCCAATGACATGATCGAGGCTCACGAAGATACCATCTCTAAGATGGAGGGGCATAGTCGTGACTATGCCAATGAGATTTCGGATCTTTCCAATGCTCTTGACAAAGAGCGTGGTCTTCGTTTGGCTCTTGAGGAGTCATACAACGATGATCATGCTAAGTTAAAGAAAGATCTTGATCATGCTCTTGTTGTGTCTCGTGTGCTAAACTCCGAGAAGGCAAAACTTGGGGTTGATCTTGCTAGACTTAAAGAGGAGTTTGACATTCTCGACAAGGCTCACAAAGTCTTGAAGGGCGTTCATGCTAGCCTCAAGGAGTCTCATGATCAACTCCAAGTAAAGCTAACTAAGGAGAAAGCCACCTTTCCTCATATGGTGTTAATTGATAATGCAAATGCTACTAACCCTTGTTGTGAGCATGTGCATCTTGTTGAGGAGAATGCTAAGTTGAAGGAGCAACTTGAGAAAGGCCTTATGTCATGCATACAAGGTGAGAAGAACCTCAACGACCTTTTGAGAAACCAAAAGGAAGTTGTGGCCAAGGAGGGGATTGGGTTCGCACCCAAGCCCAAGAACAAGAAGAATGACAAGACAAAACGACCTCCTCCTCTCAAGCAAACTTTTGTGAAGGAGGGAGAGGGTGCTTCCAAGGAGAAGAAGAACAATGCGAAGGGTGACGGTGTCAAGAAGGGCAATACCACCCCATCCAACAAAGCCGGCGACTTTAATCCTTCTTATGTGTTATGTCGTGCAAGTGATGGGCATGTTTATGCCAAATTTGTTGGTTCTCCTCATGAGTATATTGAGTGGTCCATTTGGGTTCCTAAGACCCTTGTTACTAACATCAAAGGACCCATTACAAAATGGGTACCTAAAACCAAGCATTGATCTCTTGTAGGTGTTTGCTTCCGGGGGGGGTCATGGTTGCTCGACAGTGGAGCTACAATCATATGACCGGAAGCAAGGACTTGGTGGTGGACGTGCACAAGATTCCATCTATGCCCACCAATGTCGAGTGGGGTGATGCCTCGTCTTCTAAGGTATTGGGACTCGGCAAAGTTGTCATTTCTCATGATCTCACGATCGAGAAGGTCATGCTAGTTGAGTCCCTTGCATACAAGTTACTTTCCGTTCGTCAACTTGCTACCATGGGCTTTGCCACTTTCTTTGATATTGATACTGTGGCCCTCTTGTGGAGCAAGACTCTTAAAGTAGCCTTTGTTGGGCATGTCGAGAACGGTCTCTATGTGATTAAATTTTCGGAGTGACCCACTAAGACCGCGACATGCCTAATGGCTAAAGTTGACGTGGGATGGCTTTGGCATCGCCGTTTAGCCCATGTCAATATGAGATCTTTGCAAAGTCTTCTCAAGGGGGACCATGTCCGTGGACTAACGAATGTTAGTTTTGCTAAAGATCGTGCTTGCAGTGCTTTATCGAAGGAAAGCTTCATGAGAAGGCTCACCCTCCCACGACTCTCATTTACTCGAAGAGGCCTTTGGAGCTCCTTCATTTGGATCTCTTTGGGCCTCCATCCTTTGATAGTCTTGGGGGTAGAAAGTATTGCTTGGTAATTGTGGATGACTATTCAAGATACACTTGGGTGTATTTCTTCAAGAGGAAGAGTGAGACCCAACAAACCGTCATTGACTTTGCAAATGAAGCCCAACGTCAACACAATGCAAAGATCTTGACAATAAGAAGTGACAACGGCACCGAGTTCAAAAACTACACCTTGGATGAGTTTCTTAGTGATGAGGGGATCAAGCATCAATATTCCGCACCTTACACCCCTCAACAAAATGGTGTTGCGGAGAGGAAGAACCGGACGTTGATGGATGCGGCAAGGACAATGATGGCGGAGTTCAAGTCTCCATACAACTTTTGGGCCGAAGCCATCAACACCGCGTGTCATGCTTCAAATCGGCTCTATCTCCGCAAAGGCTTGAACAAGACTCCATATGAGATACTCACCGGCAACAAGCCCAATCTCAAGTACTTTCGGGTCTTCGGGTGTAAGTGTTTCATTCTCAAGAAAGGTGTTCGTTTGTCTAAATTTGAGTCTAGACCTCATGAGGGCATATTTGTTGGTTATGCTACAAAATCCCATGCTTACCGTGTTCTCAATAAGGCCACGGGACTTATTGAGGAGACGTGTAACATGGAGTTTGATGAGAATAACGGTTCCCAAGTGGAGCAAAGTGGTACTTGTGATGTAGGTGATGAAATTCCTCCCCAACCATAAGAAGAATGGGTGTTGGTTATATCCTACCCATTGAGGAACCCCTTGTGGCCGAAGGAGAAGGACAATGCTCCACTCAAGTGGAGCCATCACCAACTCAAGACCCACACGCTTCCGAAGAACAAAGTGAAGGCTCTCAACCTCATGAACAAGATCAAGGGCAAGATCAACCTCGAGATGGTGGTGATCCACCAAATGATGCCCAAGGTCAAGTTCTCCCCCTCGAGCAAGTTCAAGATCAAGGACAAGCTCAAGACAACGCTCAAGATGATCAAGTAACCCCTCCTCGTTTCACTTTCGAGGAGGAATTGGAGCGTCGTGCCGCTAAGATCGCTTCCAAGCTCACCACCAAAGGTCATCTCATGGAGAATGTGGTTGGAAGCCTAAGAAAGGGGGTAAGCACTCATAGACAATTAGCAAACTATTGTGAACATCATGCGTTTGTTTCTTGTGTCGAACCCCAAAAGGTTTATGAAGCGCTCGAGGACCCAGATTGGCTCAATGCCATGCACGAAGAACTCAACAACTTCGAACATAACCAAGTGTGGAAATTAGTGCCAAGGCCAACCGGGAACCATAATGTCATAGGAACCAAGTGGATATTCAAGAACAAGCAAGATGCTCATGGGATCATTGTTCGCAACAAGGCTCGTTTGGTGGCACAAGGCTACTCCCAAGTCGAGGGTATCGACTACGGTGAAACCTTTGCCCCCGTCGCTCGCCTTGAATCTATTCGTTTGTTGATTGCTTATGCTTCTCATCATAATTTCACGTTGCAACAAATGGATGTGAAGAGTGCTTTTCTTAATGGTCCCATAAATGAGTTGGTGTATGTCAAACAACCCCCCGGGTTCGAAGATCCCTATTTCCCCGATCATGTGTATCAACTCCACAAGGCGCTCTATGGCCTTAAACAAGCCCCACGTGCGTGGTATGAGCATCTTACGGAGTTGTTACAAGATCGTGGATTCGAAATCGGGAAAATCGACCCCACTCTTTTTACTAAGAAGGTCAAAGGGGAGTTGTTTGTGTGCCAACTATATGTTGATGATATTATTTTTGGTTCCCCTAACAAAGCCTTCAATGAAGAATTTGCCGCTCTCATGACCTCAAAGTTCAAGATGTCTATGATGGGAGAGTTGAAGTTCTTTCTCGGATTCGAAATCAAACAAAGAAGAGAAGGAACCTTCATCAACCAAGCCAAATACACTCAAGACATGCTAAAGAGATTCAAGCTAAGTGATGTCAAGCCGGCTTCCACTCCAATGCCCACCAAGTGCCAACTTGACATTGATCCCAATGGTAAAGCGGTGGATCAAAAGGTATATCGCTCCATGATTGGATCCTTGCTTTACCTTTGTGCATTTAGACCAGATATCATGTTGAGTGTGGGAATTTGTGCACGGTTTCAAGCCGCACCTAAGGAAAGCCACTTTGTGGCGGTCAAGCGAATCTTTCGATATTTGGCGCATACCCCAAACTTTGGCTTATGGTACCCAAGAGGAGCAAACTTTAAGCTTGTAGGTTATTCGGACTCCGATTGGGCGGGAGACAAAGTGGATAGGAAGTCCACTTCCGGAGGGTGCCAATTTCTTGGTTGCTCTTTGGTAAGTTGGTCTTCTAAAAAGCAAAGTTGTGTGTCTCTCTCGTCCACCGAGGCGGAGTATGTGGCGGCCGGGAGTTGTTGTGCACAACTCTTATGGATGAGGCAAACTTTAAAGGATTACGGTGTCATTTGTGACAAAGTGCCTCTTTGGTGTGACAATGAAAGTGCCATCAAGATTTCTCTCAACCCGGTGCAACACTTCAAGACGAAGCATATTGAGATTCGGTATCACTTCATCCGGGATCATATTAGGCGAGGGGAGATCAAGCTCAACTATGTCAACACTCATGATAACCTTGCAGATATTTTCACGAAGCCATTGGATGAAGCAAGATTTCGCGAGTTAAGGCATGAGCTAAATATCATTGATTCGAGCAATGTGGTTTGAACCTTTGCACACCCCTCACATTCATCATGCATTCTTGTCTAGGTGTAGGCATGGACATAGGGGGAGTGGTGTTCTCTCAATGAACTCTTCCTCCCCCCATAATGCATAAACTAATCTCACTCTTTCACATTAGCCATTTTTTATGGTACTTGTGCTTCAAAGACGAGTTTTGGTCATGGTCCCAAGGATAATTCTTCGCGGTGCCATACCAATTGACTCAAACATAGGTGGCCTCGGCCACCGCCCTCTCGTGTAGAGGTGTGTGGGTCTTGTTCTCGTGTTGGTGCTCTTGTTGCTTTGTGTTGGTTTTCTTCTCTTGCCGTCGTTTCCCTTCTTTTCTTTTTGTGCCATAGGTGTTGAGTCTTGTTTTGAGTTGCGTTGGGCGGTACTACCGTTGTGAAGGCGCGGTACTACCGCTGGAGCGGTACTACCGCTCATCACCACGGTACTACCGCTGAGCGGTACTACCGCCCATCACCACGGTACTACCGCTGAGGGGCGGGGCCAGGGGGTTAAGTCGTGGGCAGGGGTGGTTTCCTCCCCCATACCCATTTGCTTCGTCCCCTCATTCCTCTTCCTCTCTCTCCAGCGTCATCTCGCCGCGGGAGGGCTCCGGCGGCCCTCCGTCTCCGGACCGTTCCTCTCCATTTCCTTCGGTGGAGTCGATCCCCACCTCGTCCTCTTGCCATGGATGCTGGTATTGCCCCCGTTCCTCTTCTCTTCTTGTCTAGTTTTCAGATCTCGCGTTTTAGGGGCAATAGTGGTTGCATCTCTAGATTTTTGGCCAAATCTAGGCTTGAGTAGGTTGGAGAAGGCAACTAGACTCTTTGGATTGATGTTTGGTAGGTTTATTTTTGAATTTGGCATCCCCGGTAGTGCCGGATCTGACCACGGCAGTAGGAATCCTCTGTGCCCCATCTCGGGCGGTACTACCGCCCATCTGGCGCGGTACTACCGCTGGTGTGGTACTGCCGCTGTGCAGGCACGGTACTACCGCCGGATGCCCAGTTCCATCATTTCCTACCACATGTTGATCCATATTTGTTGTGTTTATTTGGTTTTGATCATTCCTTCTGATTGTTTCGTGTGTCTGTATGTTTGGTTCCAGGTGATGAACATCCTGAGCAGCAAGTCCGCCGTGTCAACCCCGGGCGTTCAACGTCAAAGCGGTACCGCACATCTGAGGCTGCAGGTGGTTCTTCTAGTGCTCCACCGCCGCCAGTGGGTGCTTCCTCAAGTGCCAATCCTCCTCTCAAGAAGAAGACTGCCAACAGGCCGAAGCCAAGTGGCAAGAAGGTGACTGAAATGACTAGCAAGGAATTCTGGGACAGGCATCGCCGCAACCCATATGAGGAAGACCAAGAACCCAACCTTGTCAATCGCCCGTTCTGGAACCGGTTTCAGTATGCCACCTACTTTGACGTGATCAAGGCTAAGAAGAACCTCTTTGTCAATGTTCATTCCATCAACACGGATGCTATGGAGAAGGACCCTGAGTACTTTGGTGATGCCCTTCAGATGTGCTCTCAGTTGAACATTCTCAGGATCATGCAGTTCAACAAGGACTTTGATGCAGATTTGCTGGCTCAGTTCTTTGCCACTGTTCACCTAGGAACTGACGAAGACAGGACTCTGACTTGGATGACTAATGGGAAGGTGCTAGCTGTCAAGTGGAAGGCCTTCATGGGATTGCTAGAGGTGGAAGATCAAGGGCTCGAGACTCCAGTCGGATTTCGTCCTCACCACAATGTTACCTCCACTCACAAGCAAGCTCTCTGGCCCTACTGTACTCGGAAGGTCAACCCTGAGACCAGGAAGGAAACCTATGAGTTGTCTACCTATCTGGACATCCTTCACCGTATCTTCCGCGAGACTCTCTTCCCTCGTATCGGGAATCTGGACATGGTACACTCTTATCTCGTGGACATGCTTCTCTTCTGCCAGCGTGAGAAGGACGCAAACACTGGCGAGTCCCTGGACATCTCTCATGTTATGTGGTCTGAACTTCTTGCTGCTATTTCTGAGCGCAAGTGCCCGATTTATGGTCCGTTCATTATGTTGCTCATTGAGAAGGCCTGGAGACGCACCTATCCTGAGGAGCACCTGGAAACTGGAGAGTTGGTTTCTCATGAGATCAAGCGTCTGAGGAAGAAGGATAATTGGGGCATTCCTAGATCTGGAGTTCCATCTTCTGCTGCTGCCATGGAGACCGAGGGCGAGACTGATGCCGAGGATGACGATGAGGATTATGTGCCTTCTGGGACAGAGCCTTCTGCGGCAGAGCCCTCTTGGGCAAAGAAGCTCAAACACAAGATGAAGAAGCTGTTCTGCATGGAGTCTCACGGTCAGTACATGACTCATGTGGCTGAGAAGAAGGCAAGGGGGCGTCACAAGGAGCTTATGCGTTAGTTGGGTGCGACAGTCACCAGCGGCTCTGAGGGTCAGATCACTAAGGAGGAGGAGTGGATCCAGCAGCACTGTCCGTGGACCGATTCAGATGCCGAGCAGTTTCCGACCGAGGACGGCGGTGCAGATGATCACGCAGAGTCCTGATGTTCGAGATCCTCAGCATGCTCTCACCTGGAGCCGTAGGTTAGCTCTTTGCCCCTTTTGGTGTCTTGATGCCAAAGGGGGAGAGAGTTTAGGGATTTGCGTCGTTGTGTTGCGAGTGTGTCTTTGTCCTTGTGCTTTCGTTGTGTTTGCTACCTTGTGCTTTGTCTGGTTTTTGTGTTCAGTAAGACCTTAGTTCCAGTCATATGGTGTGAGACATATGCTACCTTATATGCTACCTTATCCTTATCATACCTTTATCTATGTCTCTAGTCATTTGGTATCTCATGAGTTGCATGCTTATTATGTTATATATCCTGCTCTCTTGAATCTCGCTTAGGTTGTTGGTCTCTAAAATATAGGGGGAGTGTTGATCCTAGTATGTGTGTTGTGCAGTCCAAAGCACTTATCTTGATGGCACACATCTAGGGGGAGCCCGTCTATATTTTAGAGAATCTGGGTTTGCTTATGTCCTTTGTCTTTTCCCGTTTATGCAAATCCCATATTGTCATCAATCCACCAAAAAGGGGGAGATTGTAAGGGCATATTTGTCCCTAAGATGTTTTGGTGATTGATGACAATACTTTTGCGGACTAATCGTGTGCATTGAGTGTTTTCAGAGATTCATCCTTTTGGCACGAGACGATTCCCTCCCCTCGGAAGCTTGAAGCGAAGACGGTGTAGTCCTTTCGAATTAGTTTGGTGGACTAGTTTCATAGGGATCACCGTACTATCAAGAGGGGGTCCGCCTTGGAAAGGCTAGGGTGGAATCATCACGTACACTTCCTTTGCCCCCCTCCGAGCCTTTCCGCTTCTATGATGGGCTTGTTCCCCTTCTGAGTGTGCCTTCTCTCATCCCAGCGGTAGTGCCGCGGGCCGGAGCGGTAGTACCGCTTATGGCTACAAGCGGTAGTACCGCTCTAGAGCCATAGTACCGCTGGTAGCCCCCAGCCGTAGTACCGCTGCGGTCTCGTGCCAGTACCGCCTCGATTCGAGGGGTCTTTTTTCGTGTCGGGTTTTACGGAACTAGTCGCGGCAGTGGGTGCCGTAGTACCGCTCATATATGGTAGTACCGCCCTGACCACCGCGGTAGTACCGCTCTGGGCTCAGCGGTAGTACCGCCCGGGGGAGCGGTAGTACCGCTGTGATCAGCGGTAGTACCGCTGCCTCCTGTGGTAGTACCGCTCTCTGCGGGGCTGGTGTGGGCGGTAACGGTTGGTTTGTTCCCCCCACTATATAAGGAGGTCTTCTTCCCCAAAGTTGACCTACCTCTTCCCCCAAAAGCTCCATTGTTGCTCCAAGCTCCATTTTCGCCCGATCTCTCTCCCTAGCCAATCAAACTTGTTGATTTGCTCGGGATTGGTTGAGAAGGCCACGATCTACACTTCCACCAAGAGAAATTTGATTCCCCCCACTTATCCCTAGCGGATCTTGTTACTCTTGGGTGTTTGAGCACCCTAGACGGTTGAGGTCACCGCGGAGCCATAGTCCATTGTGGTGTCGTTGGGAGCCTCCAATTAAGTTGTGGAGATTGCCCCAACCTTGTTTGTAAAGGTCCGGTTGCCGCTGAAAGATCGTGGATGTCGCCTAGAGGGGGGTGAATAGGCGCTTTAAAATAATTACGGTTTAGGCTTGAACAAATGCGGAATAAACCTAGCGGTTAATTTGACAAGCACAAAACCTACAACAACTAGGCTCACCTATGTGCACCAACAACTTATGCTAAGCAAGATAAGCAACTAAGTGATAGCAAGATATATGACAAGAAACAATATGGCTATCACAAATTAAAGTGCATAAGTAAAGGGTTCGGGTAAGAGATAACCGAGGCACGCGGAGACAACGATGTATCCCGAAGTTCACACCCTTGCGGATGCTAATCTCCGTTTGGAGCGGTGTGGAGGCACAATGCTCCCCAAGAAGCCACTAGGGCCACCGTAATCTCCTCACGCCCTCGCACAATGCAAGATGCCGTGATTCCACTAAGGGACCCTTGAGGGCGGTCACCGAACCCGTACAAATGGCAACCCTTGGGGGCGGTCACCGAACCCGTACACTTTGGCAACCCTTGGGGGCGGTCACCGGAACCCGTCAAATTGCTCGGGGCGATCTCCACAACCTAATTGGAGACCCCGACGCTTGCCCGGAGCTTTACACCACAATGATTGAGCTCCGAACACCACCAACCGTCTAGGGCGCCCAAGCACCCAAGAGGAACAAGCTCAAGGGCACCAAGCACCCAAGAATAATAAGCTTCTCAACTTGTAACTTCCACGTATCACCATGGAGAACTCAAACCGATGCACCAAATGCAATGGCAAGGGCACACGGAGTGCCCAAGTCCTTCTCTCTCAAATCCCACCGAAGCAACTAATGCTAGGGAGGAAAATGAGAGGAAGAACAAGAAGGAGAACACCAAGAACTCCAAGATCTAGATCCAAGGGGTTCCCCTCACAAAGAGGAGAAAGTGATTGGTGGAAATGTGGATCTAGATCTCCTCTCTCTTTTCCCTCAAAAACTAGCAAGAATCCATGGAGGGATTGAGAGTTAGCAAGCTCGAAGGAGGTGAACAATGGGGGAAGAACACGAGCTCAAAGGATAAGGTTCATTGGGGAAGAAGACCCCCTTTTATAGAAGGGAAAAATCCAACCGTTATGTGCTCAGCCCGCACACGAGTGGTACTACCGCTCCACGAGCGGTACTACCGCTCTGGCGGAAGAAGCAGGGAAAAGGAGCAACCAAACATGAACCTTGGGGCGGTAGTACCGCTTATAAGCGGTACTACCGCGCACCCCAGCGGTACTACCGCTGGAGGAGCAGAACACGGGACCAAAAATGCAGTAGCGGTACTACCGCCGACCGGAGCGGTACTACCGCTTATAGGCGGTACTACCGCCCATCGGGGCGGTACTACCGCTTATAGGCGGAACTGCCGTGCCTTACTGCCGTGCAACTACTGCAAAACTCGACACGAAAAATGCAAGACCCAAAATCGAGGCGGTACCAGCGCGGAACCGTAGCCGTACTACCGCTTATGGCCATAGGCGGTACTACCGCTTTGGACAGCGGTACTACCGCTTGGGGCGATAAGCGGTACTGCCGCTCTGGCCGCGGTACTACCGCAGGGAGAAAACCAGAACTGCCATAACTTCTTCATATGAGCTCCGAATTGAGCAAACTCAAGCTTGTTGGATTGAGAAAGACGAGTAGCATCAAAACAGCATAGAAGATGCGAGTGAACTCCGTTTTCGATGAACTCGAGCTTGTCATCAAGATGACCATAAGCTCCAAAACTCCAACCGAGAAGAACCGGCATAACCTCCAACATCGAAAACATCATAGAAGATGCGAGTGAACTCCGTTTTCGATGAACTCGAGCTTGTCATCAAGATGACCATAAGCTCCAAAACTCACAAAGAGAAGAACCAAACAAGAACCAACGAAGATGATGCAAGGATGCAATGGTTTGAGCTCTCTATGAACGATACGATCAAGCTACTCATCGAGAGCCCCCTTGATAGTACGGCAATCGATCCTATAACCCGGTCTCCCAACTACCATCATGAGACCGGTAAAATAGAAAACCTATCAAGAGCAAACCTTTTCCTTGCACATGGTCCACTTGAGCTAGATGATGACGATCTTGACTCCCTCAAGATGGACCACCTTTCTTGGTTGTGTTGGCTCGATGAAGTCTAGTTGATTGCTCCCCCATACTCCACTATGGGTGAGCCACTCTTCCGCACATCTTCACCAGTCCATTGTCACCACAATGGACGGCAAGCTTCAAGCATTTGATCTCGTCATGATGCTTCACTTGAACTTGCACACCGCAACATTTTCACAAGTCCATTGTCGCCACAATGGACGGCAAGCTTCAAGCATTTGATCTCTTCATGATGCTTCACTTGAACTTGCACACCGCAACCTAACCCCACAAAGAACTCTCACGAAGATCATGGGTTAGTACACAAAGCGTAATTGACAATGCTTACCACACCATGGGATCGCTTGATCCCTCTCGGTACATCTTGTGCGCTTTGTGTGTTGATCAACTTGATTCACTCTTGATTTAGTCTTGATCAACCTTGACTCTTTCCAACTCTCTTCATTTGGATGATGTCTTGAAGGTAAACATGAATGATCACACAATCTTCTTCTTCAAGACATGCTTGCAATAAGCTCTACTCTCACATGACCAATCTTTGGATAATTCCTTAATAACACCTTGGTCACCACATAAACTCCTTGAAACCAACACATGGACTTCAAGAAAAGCCTATGGACAAATCCTTCAAATATAACTCAAGGCAACCATTAGTCCATAGAGATTGTCATCAATTACCAAAACCAAACATGGGGGCACCGCATGTTCTTTCAGCCGCCTTCAAGGGCACCAATAGTGGAATCACGGCATCTCGCATTGTGTGAGGGCGTGAGGAGAATACGGTGGCCCTAGTGGCTTCTTGGGGAGCATTGTGCCTCCACACCGTTCCAACGGAGACGTACTTCCCCTCAAAAGGAAGGAACTTTGGTAACACATCCTCGTCTTCACCGGCTCCACTATTGGTTATCTCGTCCCTTTACTTTCGCAAGTGTACTAGTGTTATATCTCTTATTTGCTTGCATGCTTGTTGTCATTGCATCATATAGGTTGCTCACTTAGTTGCATATCTAGACAACCTATTTTGATGCAAAAGTTTAATTTGGTAAAGAAAAGCTAAAAACTGTTAGTTGCCTATTCACCCCCCCCCCCTCTAGTCAACTATATCGATCCTTTTAGTACTTTCACTAGTGCAATCTCTCAACAATGCTAATATAATTGGATCATATAACCATCCCTCAAAGTGCGATGAAGAATCACTCCAAAGTTCCCATCTAGCGGAGAGCATAAGAAGAAATTGTTTGTAGGGTACGAAACCACCTCGAAGCTATTCTTTCTGATCGATCTATCCAAGAGTTCGTACTAAAATAACACCAAATAATTTCAGATTCATAATACTCAATCCAACTAAAGGAACCTCAAAGAGTGGCCCAAAATTTCTACCGGAGAAACAAAGACAAGAACGTGCATCAACCCCTATGCGTAGATTACCCCAATGTCACCTCGAGAATCCGCGAGTTGAGTGCCAAAACATATATCAAGTGAGTCAATATGATACCCCATTGTCACCACGAGTATTCATATGCAAGACATATATCAAGTGCTCTCAAATCCATAAAAGTATTCAATCCAATAAAACGAAATCTCAAAGAGAAAACTCAATTCTTCACAACAAGATAGAGAGGGGAAAACACCATATGATACGACTATATTAACAAACCCCGCGATACATCAAGACCGTGACATCTCAAGAACACGAGAGAGAGAGAGAGAGAGAGATTAAACACATAGCTACTGGTACAAACCCTCAGCCCCGAGGGTGGACTACTCCCTCCTCATCGTGGTGACCGCCGGAATGATGAAGATGGCCACCGGAGATGATTCCCCCCTCCGGTAGCGTGCCGGAACGGGTCTAGATTAGTTTCTCGTGGCTATAGAGGCTTGCGGTGGCGGAACTTCTGATCTAGGTTAACCCCGAGTGTTTTTGGAATATTTGGGAATTTATAGGGCAAAGAGGGGGTGTGGGAGGTCACCGAGTTGGGCACAACCCACCTGGGCGCGCCTGGGCCCCCAGGCGCGCGTTGGTGGGTTGTGCCCCCTCGGGGCACCCCCCAGGTGCTTCTCCGGCCCGCTGGATGTCTTCTGGTCCATAAAAAATTCACAAAAACTTTCACAATGTTTGGACTCCGTTTGATATTGATTTCCTACGATGTAAAAACAAGCAAAAAACAGCAACTGGCACTGGGCACTGGGCCAATAGGTTAGTCCCAAAAAATGATATAAAGTTGCTATAAAATAATTGTAAAACATCCAAGAATGATAATATAACAGCATGAATACTTCACAAATTATAGATACGTTGGAGACGTATCATCCACCTCAAAGGAAGTATGAGTAATTCAACTTTTCACATTCATCCCTTTGCAATGTCATTGCGTGTGCTTTTGGGGAGCTCAAGCAAAAATGCCGCATGCTAGAATGGGCTCTCACCTCGTAGGCAAAAGCATGTCATCATTGTTTGCATGATATTGCATAATTTCATTCATGATAGCAAATATGTACCTGCAGTCCTACGCTGACACCAACACAAGTTGATCCCCTTGAAGAAGAGGAGAATGAAGATACCATGAACAATATTCTTAGTAGGATAGCTGATGCTTGCCTTGAGGTAGCAACATATGTTGATGGAGGTCATCATCATGTAAATCATGGGCTCCAACACACACTTTTGTGAGGTTCTAAGGTGGACCGTCATATTTATAACTTACTACTACTCTCTCCATTCCAAAATAAGTGTCTCAATTTTATATTAACTTTAGTACAAAGTTATACTAAGCTTAAGACACTTATTTTAGAATGGAGGGAGCATATGAGATGGCTATTAGGCTGGCTAAAGATAGACGTGACAACTCTAGCCGATAATTGATTGTACTATTAACACCGCTCTTACCTAATTGTAATTTTTTCTTCCTATTTTTATTTTTATTTCACGTATAAAACTAACTGTTGTATACGTTATTTTGCCAAGTTTAACTACCCTCTCACAAGTGCCTCTAAAAATGCTCATGCGTTCGCGCCTGAATCATGCGGCTGAACGTTTAAGAAGATATCAGAAGAAACAAACTCATCTTCAACATTAAGTCATATCAGAATTGCAATCTTATTTGACTTCAACACTTGAACCGAAGATAAAAATTGCTCAAGAAATACTGGATATTATTTTCCCTCAACTAGTTACAAGGAAAGCTGGAGCACAATGATAAATGATCTTTGCGTATACCTAGATCACACATATCTAAAGAGAAATAATTGATACTTTTGTGGCTCATATTAAGAAATTCAACCATTGTTTACCTAGTACTTCATTAATTAATCAGAAGCATGTTAAAATTCAAATCACCACCACTGATCAAAAACCTTAAGAGTTAAACAAATGCACGGTGAATTTGTGAAGGGCGGTTTGAAGGCTGATGGGTGACGTAACAGCCCAAGACCAAGATCTTTCGTATTTGTGTTATGCTCATGACTGCCATGCTTATTATGTTTGTTTTGTTTTATTTTGCATTATGCATCATCTCCATAATCTCAACTCTCACATCGATGATGAACGTAGTGAAATGCGATACGGGGTGTGAATTGCAAAATCCTACAAATCTTTGAACGCAAGTTGCGCCCGGCGCCACTCGGCCGAGGGAACGCATGCCTAGACGTCACGCAAAAAGACGCTCCCAATCCCCTCATCGGGAATCAGGATGCGACATCTCGTCCCTCGTCTCGCAAGGGACAATGGACCGAAGATTTGGCTGCCGGCTACCATGCCGGACACAGTGCATGGTGGGCATCCTCACTTTATCAACACAGTGCATCCGACACGTAGTCAGCATAATGGCCTCAAAACGGCTTTATCAACACAGTGCATCCGACACGTAGTCAGCATAATGGCCTCAAAACGGTGCACGTCACTTCAACCGCGACCCCGAGACTACCCACTGAGTTAAGCATATACATAAGCGAAGAAAAAACGCAAGAATTCCCCTAATAACGACGAGCGAACCAGGAGCAGCCCAACTTAAGAATCAGGCGGCTGTGTCATCCATTTGTAGAGGCGTCGTACAACTTAAGAATCAGGCGGCTGTGTCATCCATTTGTAGAGGCGTCCTCAACGACGGAAGTGTTGTGATTGTCTTTCTTCTCGTTCCTGTGATTGCAACTTCTTCTTCCTTGATCTTTCTTCCATGCACAACTTTCACCTTTGTTCTAATTTTGAAATTAGATTTATTCGAGTCACAATTTTTAGTTATAAAATAATTCAATTTTTGTTTGAGAGAAAAAAATCTGAAACAGGGAATCTCAGCAGTTTGACTCCTCAGCAATGTCAAGCCATTTCCGACCGGAACTAAATCACCAAACCTCGGTGGCATAAGAAGTCATACACAATGTATCTTAACATTGATGTCAATACAGCCATTATCTTTGGAGAAAGAACAATGTGAAGAACAGTTTACGAGAGATCATTACGGTCTCCTTCCTTAAAAAAACACCACCCAGTTTATTCATTACAAATACTCAAGCCATTCACAAAAATTCTTTAACCCTGCTAGTTCATCAGCCACCTTATTTGCTTATCTATTACGGAGTTGAAACCTAGAAATAACAATCCTCACCACCTAGAATGAATTTACCTCCGTCATCCCTGACGACCACCCATCAACATTAGGTCTTTTCGCATGATCCCTAATGATACCAAATGATATCTAAGAGACGATCCGGGTTGTTTCAGTTGCCACAGATCCTGCCATATTAAGTAAATACACCAAAACAGCCTCACCGATCAATTTCACAGGCTCTCATGATAATTTCGTTTAAACCCAGCCTTCGCCGTCTTTCTTGCTTTGTGGCAGAGAAATAACATTCCATTTTATAGTATATGTATTGTTGGAAATTATCTTAAAATTCTGATAGTCTGGATGGTTTTGAGAAAAGGACTGTTAAGCAAAGTCTTGCATAAGCTTTCAGCACTTCCAAAGAGGATGAAAAATATCCTACCATGTTTAAGAGAGAGAGATGCACAGACGGGTGGGAAAATCATGGTTCTAACATTCAAAATATACTAACACAGCTCTGTGCACACATCTCATTCTGGCAATGATGGCCTCAGACATGTATTTATTTCTTATCTACAGCAATTGGTGAATTGTCCTATAATGAGCAGAAAGATGGAGGCACCCAAAAAATGTTACAAACTGGGGAAATCAACATGGCTCAGACATCCAAGGAAGGAATTAGCAGCATTAGCTCTCAAGCCTGGCAGGGCGAAAGCTCTTAGGCGGCATCTGCGAATGTTTTGAGAAACAAGCCTTCGTTTAATCATCATCGCCATTACTTTCCTCAATTTAAAATCAACACCAACAAATACTTATGCAAAGCAAGAAATGTGATTCACACACAACGGCCCTGTGTACCGTCTGAATCACAGCCACGGATTCTTATCAAATTCAAGAGAACAGAAAGGATTGCCTTCAGAGACCCGTTCCAAATCACACACCAGCTGAAACAAGCAACTGCAAATGGGATTTCCACCCCAGAACAAACCACGGAGGTTAAGATACATGTATGGGCACTTGCAGCAGCAGAGAAGCAGCTGCTGTTTAGAGTGTCATACGGCACTTCCTGGTCTAGAGTTCTTCACAAAGACAAGATAATAACAACAAAAAGGAAAAAGGAGAAAACAAAATTAAGCAATGCTCCATGGAAAGAGAAGTCGTTTTTGGTTTGAAGGCTCACGGTGACAGATGCCACCACTGCCAGAAACCTATATGAATCATCATCGCATCACTAGAAATAACAGGATAATAAGTCGAAACAAGCACAAAATCGGCAGACGAGAACGGAAGGAACAGGCTTCAGTGTGTGTAACAATATGAATCGATCAACGGCAGACAAGTCCACCTCACCGAAATCCGCTAAGATCCTTTCGGACCTGAATCATCACCAGCCAACCAACCAAATCCAATTCACTAAACACAAATGAAAGAGATAACACCAGATTAAAACTACTTACTATTTCTGTTATACCCATCTCCAAAACCAAGAAATTGCCTCAAAACAAAGAAAAGCTTTGAAAGAGTGAGTATGATTCATGTCTTCTGAAATAATATTACATGAAAACCTGTTTTGTTCATTGAATTGCGTATGTGTTACCTATGAATCGTCTACATCTATATTGTCATAATTTCGTTCAATTGCCTAGTTAAAAAACTGTTTCAAAAAAACAATTTCCAGCGTTTCCACAGCTGGAAGCAACAGCTTTTTCAGAAGCTACAACTTAACCAAACAGGCCAGAGGCAATGAGACCATCCAAAATATTCGGATCGATCCATTCGCTCAAAAAGAAACAGGGCATAGACAATTTAAAGATTTAGTTTATCGGCAGTTGTTACTCAACAGAACACTATTTAGTTGCAATTTTAATAGTTGTAAACATAGCTGCAGGTGTTGCTTGGCGAATGCTAGATTTCCTTTAATGCATGCCAATATCGTTCTCGACCTAAATGGCCTCTCGTTTTACAGCCCGAAAGTTAAACCTAAAAAAATTTGACAGGCCTTACAATACCTGAACTCGAAAAATATTGCAAATCCGCGGTTCCGAAGAAACCAGATCCATTAAGACTCTCAGTGAATGGCACTGTTTTTCCACATGTAAAGAACCATCGAAAACAGCCTTGCCAGTTCCCCCTGCTATATGCTCTCCGGTCCCGCCAAATCCTTCCGTCTCGACCTCACGTCAAAGAAGAAGATAATCAATTCTTCAACGAGAGGAAGAGACTTCGCGAGGAATCGACGAGAGAGGGGAGCACAACAACGCAGATGGTCTGAGCAAAGCACGCTTCCTCCGGCCTAGGATTCGGTGTGGTTAAAGCAAAGTAGTCATCATCGAGCCACGGATCGGTTAGCACAAGATCGAACTCAAAACCAGCGATTCAAGAATTAGATCGGAAACTGTAAAGAACGCAAAACGAAAGATGTTTGACCTACGAGAAAATGCGTGAATCTAATGGAAGAAGCCACATGTCCATAGGTCCTCTGTGTGATATAGCACCTCTTCAAAAAGACTCCAGATCCGCTCGGTGGCGATCCGATCTTGAACACGAGAAGAGTGCGGCGAAAGAACGCAAATCTAATGAAAAGACAAACTAGAAACGAGATGAAATTTGCAAATAGAACGGAACGACGATGGCACGAAGTTACTCCTGGGTTCGACTTATTGGCCGCCGGCTCTAGGGGAGGTTGAATCCGGCGGCGCAGACGCAGGGGGTGGAGGAGGGTGTGCCGCTGGGTATTTATACACCTCTTCTAGGTCATATGCTAAAACGGCCGGATTTCAGATAAACCCATCTATAACTCTTGGGCCAGGCCATAATTTTCGGACGCGGCCCAGTCCCCTGTGTTTCTTAGTCCAGCTCAAAAGAAAAGAAATATGTTTACCTCAAAACAAAAAATGTGTAAAAAAAGCTCAAAAGAAAAAGTGTATTTCTTTGTTTTAACACAGTACGGACAATGTACGTGTTCCGGTCCAATTGCAATCTATTTATGAGTTGATATCACGGAGAAGATGTCTCCAGTAATTTTCAGTGTAGTTCTTTGTTGTACGAGTTGCCTTGTAATAATTTGTTGAATCTTGGATACAAAACATTGTACATGTAGTTATCGTCGAGTATAAATAAAGTTACACTGGTTTAAAAAAAGTTGCCACCTTTGGTGGTAAATAAGAGCCTCACCACTTAAAGAGATTTATCTAGCGTGAACCAGTACGAAGCGAAGTTTTAAAAAACTCAAAAATCATACTTACTTTTTATTGATGCTATAAATTAGTTTAGAAGAGAGAAAAATATGTGGTGTTTAGAAAAAAATCAGAAATGATATACAACGAACGTGTGCTCGGGACGTTTTCCCAACGAACATGCTAGTTGTCCTGCGATTCTCTGGCGCAAATCACGACGGAAGTCTTGTACCACGTCAGCTTTCCATAAGCATTCGCTTCGTACAAAATAGCGTCCTCGTGAACACCCTATCCCTTGTCCTCTCCGAGAAAACAGAGGGACGTGTGTCGATGCGCGGGGTGGGGGTCTCAAACACGCGACCTCCTGCAGGAGTGGCGACACGCTTACCACTTGGACTGGAGTGGTTTTGTGAACACAAATGCTTAGACAACTTTATGTATTTGAAGCCAAATACATTTTCAAATTCATTTTGTCATTTTTTTAGAATCCCGATTTTTTCCTTGTTTGAAAGAACAAAAATCCCTATTCTTATATGTGAATTTTTAGAAAGTTGCCATGTGCATTTTTATTACATGTAGCATGGAAATTTCTTTTTGGTTTACAACATGACATTATTTTGTCCTCAAACACACGGCAATTTTTAGGTCTTTTTGTAATGCCCCCATGGCAAACTTATCACATACACATGGTGATTTTGGTTTTGTTTCTTTACTTTCTTGCACGGAAGTTTCACTACGAAGAGTATGTCATTTTTTTAATTAATAACATAACATTTTTATTATTAAGAGGATGCCATTTTCATTATTGATAACTTGGCATGTTTTATTGTTTAGAGGATGTCATATTTATTATTAAGAACATGACATTTTATATTATTAAGAGGATGAGAGTTTTATTATTTGAGAACATGGCATTGTTAATATTAAGAGCATGAAATTTTTATTATTAAGAGGTTGGAATTTTTATTCTTAACAAACAAGTCATGTTTGGACCATGGAAAATTTACTGGACTTATCATGATAAAACATTTTTATAAAGTATAGCATGGCATATTTATAAAATAGAGCATGACAGCTGTAATTTTTTTCCTTTTCTTTTGTCTTTTCTTGTATCTATTTTTAAAACTTTTTGTTAATGGCATTTTTCTCAAACAAATGCTATTGGGCCTAGCACATTATTTTCCCATGAGCTCCCTCACGCACACCCCCAACGAACGAAAACGTTCGCTGGTCGTTCGACGAAATCACTAATTAAGGAGTACTCGTTGTAAAGAACACTTCACTTTCCCAGGTCGCGACAAGTGGCGCACATGCAGCGCGCCACTTGTCGCAGCCTGGGAATTTTCCCTTTTTCGTAGATCTGTTTATTCAAAATGTTTTATCTTTTAAACCGTGCGTCCAAATCTCGAACCGTTTTCACCATTGGATTCCTCGCGTCGAGATCTTCAAAATTAGATCCCATGTTGATAGGTTTTGACGAACCTTTTTTCACAAAAAAACCGGACAAGAAAACCGGGCGAAAAAACTGAAACGGTAGCACGGTTTTTTCCCTTTCCGAAAGAGGCACGCCCGTGCCTCTCGCGGAATCACAACCGTGCCTCTCGTGGAAGCAAAACCGTGACTCTCGTGGAAGGAAAAAAAATAGAAAACATGTTTTTTTTTCGTTTCCGAGAGGCAGGGCCGTGACTCTCGCGAAAGCACAACCGTGTCTCTCGCGAAAGCAAAACCGTGACTCTCGCGAAAGAAAAAACACAGAAAACATGTATTTTTTTCCCTTTCTGAGAGGCACGGCCGTGACTCTCGCGAAAGCACAACCGTGCCTCTCGCGAAAGCAAAACCGTGACTCTCGTGAAAGAAAAAAAAACAGAAAACGCGTTTTGTTTTTCCCTTTCCGAGGGGCACGGTCGTGACTCTCGCGAAAGCACAACCGTGCCTCTCGCGGAAGCAAAACCGTAACTCTCGTGAAAGAAAAAAAACAGAAAACATGTTTTTTTCGTTTCCGAAAGGCACAGCCGTGACTCTCCCTAAAGCACAACCGTGCCTGTCGCAGAAAAAAAAGTGGCTTTCGCGAAAGAAAACAAAGAAAATGCGTTTTTTCGTGTAAAAATTTTTTCCCGATTTTTTTTAATCGAAAAGCTAAGGAAGACCGGGGGAAAACCAAAACGTCAAAAAAACCCGGAAAAAACCATTTAAAAAGCCGAAAACGCGTGCAAAAAAAATAAAAATAAATCCAGAGGGAGCGTCCAGAGCGCGACACGTGGCGAATGGCTGGGAGCGCGCCAAGTGACGCTGATCGTTACGAGGCTCCCGAAGGAGGGCTCGTTAACTAGTTGCCCCCGTCGTTCGAGCCCCCTGGCAAACGAATCGGCAGATCGGATCTCCCCACTAATAAAGGAGTACTCCTTGGGGAGCTCTTGCAAGGGCCATTTTTTGTGGACTGAGAGCATGCCACATGACGTGTTCTCAGGCATCACCACGTGTCGCGTGATCGATGCTTTCTTTGGATTTTGTCTCTTTTATTTTTCTGTACGTGTTTTTTTAGATGATTTTTTGGGGGGTTTCAGCTTTTCGGCTTTCCCCGATATTCCTTAGGTTTTGGACCCCAAAAAATAGCGGAAAACTCTTTTCATTTTCCCCTTCTGCGAGAGGCATAGATTTGCTTCCGCGCCGTGCCTCTTGGAAAAGGAAAAAAACACATTTCGTTCTTCCGCGAGAGACACGGATTTACTTCTCGTGGAGGGACGAATTTGTGTTGGGGAACATAGCATGCAAATTCAAAAAAAATCCTACGATCACGCAATATCTATCTAGGAGATGCATAGCAACGAGAGGGGAGAGTGTTTCCACGTACCCTTGTAGACCGAAATTGGAAGCGTTAGGTTAACACGGTTGATGTAGTTGAACGTCTTCACGATCCAACCGATCCAAGTACCGAATGTACGGCACCTCCGTGTTCAGCACACGTTAAGTTCGATGACGTCCCTCGAACTCTTGATCTAGCAGAGGGTCGAGGGAGAGTTCCGTCAGCACGATGGCGTGGTGACAGTGATGGTGATGTGATCCGCGCAGGGCTTCGCCTAAGCACTACGACGCTATGACTGGAGGAGTAAACTGTGGAGGGGGGCACCGCACATGGAGAATAGTTGATGTGCCTTTGGGGTGCCCCCCGCTCCCATATATAAAGGAGGGGAGGAGGAGGCCGGCGGCAAGGAGGGGCGCGCCATGGGGGAGTCCTACTAGGACTCCTAGTCCTAGTAGGATTCGCCCCCCCCCCCTTTCCTTTCTCCACCGGAGGGAAAAGGAAAGAGAGGGAGAGGGAAAGGGGGGCGCCGCCCCCTCCCCTTAGTCCAATTAGTACTGCCATGGTGGGGGGGCACCCCTTGTGGCCCTCCTCTCTCTCCACTAAGGCCCAATATTTCCCCCGGGGGGTTCCGGTAACCCCTCGGTACTCTGGTAAAATATCCGAACCACTCAAAACCATTCCGATGTCCGAATGCTACTTTCCAATATATGAATCTTTACCTCTCAACCATTTTGAGACTCCTCGTCATGTCCGTGATCTCATCCGGGACTCCGAACAAACTTCGGTCACCAAAACACATAACTCATAATACAAATCGTCATCGAACGTTAAGTGTGCGGACCCTACGGGTTCGAGAACTATGAAGACATGACCGAGACACATCTCCGGTCAGTAACCAATAGCGGAACCTGGATGCTCATATTGGTTCCTACATATTCTACGAAGATCTTTATCGGTCAAACTGCATAACAACATACGTCATTCCCTTTGTCATCGGTATGTTACTTGCCCGAGATTCGATCGTCGGTATCATCATACCTAGTTCAATCTCGTTATCGGCAAGTCTCTTTGCTCGTTCCGTAACGCATCATCCCGCAACTAACTCATTATTCACATTGCTTGCAAGGCTTATAGTGATGTGTATTACCGAGAGGGCCCAGAGATACCTATCCGATACTCGGAGTGACAAATCCTAATCTCGATCTATGCCAACCCAACAAACACCTTCGGAGACACCTGTAGAGCGTCTTTATAATCACCCGGTTACGTTGTGACGTTTGATAGCACACAAGGTGTTCCTCCGGTATTCGAGAGTTGCATAATCTCATAGTCAGAGGAATATGTATAAGTCATGAAAAAAGCAATAGCAATAAAACTAAACGATCATTATGCTAAGCTAACAGATGGTTCTTGTCCATCACATCATTCTCTAATCATGTGATCCCATTCATCAAATGACAACACATGTCTATGGTTAGGAAACTTAACCATCTTTGATTAACGAGCTAGTCAAGTAGAGGCATGCTAGGGACACTCTGTTTTGTCTATGTATTCACACTTGTACTAAGTTTCCGGTTAATACAATTCTAGCATGAATAATAAACATTTATCATGATATAAGGAAATATAAGTAACAACTTTATTATTGCCTCTAGTGCATATTTCCTTCAATTTGTTCTGCAAGAGGCATTGGGCCTCTCCGAAAAGAAAAAAAATACGCGTCTTCTACTTTTTCTTCTGCGAGACGCACAAATTTACTTCTCGTGGGTGCATGAATTTGTTTGAGCGAGAGGCACAACTGTGCCTCTTGGAAAATGAAAAAAACACGTTTTTTCGTGAGAGGCATAGATTACTTCTCGTGGAGGCACGGGTTTGCTTCCGTGCCTCTTGAAAAAGAAAGAAAATAAAACAAGTTTCCTTTTTTTCGCCAGAGGCATGGATTTACTTCTCATGTATGCACACATTTGCTTCCGCGAGAAGCACATGTGTATCTCATGGAAAACGAAAAAACATTTTTTTCTTCTTCCACGAGAGACACAGATTTGCGTCTCGCGGCGGCATAGATCTGCTTCTGTGAGATGCAAAGTTGTGCCTCTTCGGAAAGGGAATAAAACATGTTCCCGGTTCTGTCTATTTCTTCTGGTTTTTTGTGAAAAAAAGGTTTGGCGACACCTATCAACATGGGATCTAGTTTTGAAGGTCTCGACGTGAGGAATCCAATGATGAAAATAGTTCAAGATTTGAACGCACAATTTAAAAGATAAAAACGTTTTGAATAAACGAATCTACGAAAAAAGGGAAAACTTTTAGTTTGCAACAAGTGGCGCACATATCTAGGAAGGTGGGAATGACCTTTGCATAGAGTACTTCCTAATTATGATTTTGCTTCCCAACCGATCGCCCAATATTAGCGTCCTAAAAAAATGTGCTCACAGATTAAAAAATAGTTTCTATATTAGAAAAGGAAGGTCTTGCACTAAAAATAATTGTTCCATAAATCTAGAAAGTGTCATATATTTTTTATAGTGAAGGTGTTCATGATATGGAATGTATCATAAATTAATGTTGATATACATGAAAAATATGTTATATATATATATATATATATCAAATAAATATATATTTTAGGACATATCAAATAAATATGTGTACACTTCATACGAAGTATTTGAGTACTGAGCTAATATAAGTAAAGTAAAATATAATAATTATAAATTACAAAGTAAAATAAATATAGTGAAGTAAGACAAAACCAAAAATATACAAAAAGGAAAAATAAAAAGTAAAATAAAAAAGGATTTCAACCCTTGTAGGCCTCAACCCACAACTATCTTCCCTATTTGTTGCTTAAGGCGGTAAATAGGATCCCTGTGCGAACACACCCACGGGGTTTGTGTAGCGTGGGAGCTGTATGTTGCCCATACTAATTCTTATTACAACTCGCCTATATCTTGGCGGTTTTGCGCAGACCAATACTCTAGTACGTGATAAGTTTTCCTGCGAGTATTTAATCGGTTATTTCGCTGGTTTTGCATTGATTTTCTGTTCTATATGGGTTTACCTTTTTCTTTCCTTTTTTTCTTCCATTTTCTTTGCTTCTTTTTTCGGCCTTTCATGGGAGGGGCAATGCACGAGACAGTGCTTGCGGGCGCCCCAAAAACACTTGACTCTAGCCTTCGTGGCACCCGCCCTCCCCCCGGCAAGCTGCCCTGGTGCGCGCTATCCCAAAAGATTGGACGGAGCGGAGAGCCCCAGGGCAAGCCAGTCATGTGAGGCTACCACCAAATGGATGGCACAGATCGGCCTCCTTCACAAAGGATCACGGGAGGCAGGTACTCCAGCATCCTTTTATAGGAGTAATGTATCAATTTCTACACTCAAGCTTGGTGATTTCCGTCACACCGTCCTCTCTATGCATAGTTATCTCAAGATACTACTAACCCTAAAGTGTGATCCACGTACGTGCGTGCACCATAAGACAAAAATGAACTACTCAGACATAATAGACATGCAACAAATCATTGGTAAATAATTTATAACATCAAACACCATGTTCAAGTACAGGATTACAAAGATTTGTGGGAGAGTGGACCACTGTATAGAGAGGAAGGAACGTGATAGAGATGAAGGAACGTGATGGAGGTGGATATGGTTGTTGGGAAACATAGTAGAAAACAAAAAAAGTCACCCTACGATCACCCAGGAACAATATAAAGATGCATTAACGGTTTGGATTCGATTGGAACCGACTCTGAGTTGCATCAAAAGAAGATGAGTCGGTGTAGATCGTACTTGGAGTCCCCCGAAGCGTAGATGAACGATCCCACGAATTGACCATGAACAATCCCTCGAACGGAAGATCAAAAGCACGGCCTCTCTACGAGTTACAAGCGTACGGGCTTCAAGATCCGGCAGCGCTTCATCGTCCAAAGCTAATCATCGCCGGAGAATTAGAGGCAGGAGATTAGTGTTACAGTATATGTGGATTGCACTAGCCCTTTTCATCAGTTCAGACTTTTGGTTGCATTGGCTAGTGCATGAAGCTTAACATGGTATCAGAGCTAAGGTCTTGAGTTCAAGTCCTGGGTTCGCAATTTATCTAAAAAATTGCTGCCCCCCTGTGTCCACGTATAGGCCTCTTGAGTCATACATGAGTTTCGCGCGCCGTCGCTCTCTTCTGGTTGCACGTGTTGACTTGTCTTCCCCGTCACACATGAGAGGGGGTGTTACAGTATATGTGGATTGCACTAGCGTCCTTTTCCATCAATTCGGTCTTTTGGTTGCGTTGGCTAGTGCATGAAGCTTAACAACTAGAACCGCACTGGGCTTCTAATTATGAGGATTAGAGGATCTAGGTCAAGTTCTAATTGATCAACTAGGACCAACTAGAACTAGAGAACTAGATGAGGCTCCAAAACTTATGTGTACAAAAGACACCAAATCCTCTATTATATATAGGTTGGAGGGAGGAGGAGGGGCACCATACAAGGAGGGATGGAATCCCACCTTGGTGCGCCGGCCTAGGGAAGGGAGGAATCCCTCCCCTAGTCTAATTTGGCCCCCCACTTGGAAAAGGTGGGCACTTCCTCTCCAAGCCAGGGTTGGAGGACTCCCATGCGACCCACAAGCCAGGGGGCACGCCCCCTAGGGCGTGCCCTGAGGGCTTGTGGTGCCCTCGGGACTCTTCTGCCTTCCTCTCCAAGTCCTACGTGTGTCTTTTGGTCCAAGAAAAATCATCACAAATTTTTTTATTCCATTTGGACTCCATTTGATATTCCTTTTCTGTAAAACTCAAATACAAGGACAAATAGAAACTGGCACTGGGCTCTGGGTTAATAAGTTAGTCCTAAAAATAATATAAAATAGCATATTAATGCATATAAAACATCCAAAACAGATAATATAATAGCATGGAACAATAAAAAATTTGAGATACGTTAGAGACATATCAACCATCTTCATCCTACGCCTCCCACGGATTGATAAACCTTAGGTCATCCACTTGAGGGAAATTTTCTACTGTCCTACAAAACTCTGCACTTGGAGGCCCAACAAGAGTCTACAAGAATAAAGTTGCATAGTAGACATCAAGCTCTTTTCTGGCGCCATTGCCAGGGAGGTGAGTGCTTGAAGGTATATCTTTAGATATTGCCATTGATTATTTTTGTTTCTTATTTTATCACTAGTTTGGTTTATATAAGAAAACTACAAAAAAGGAATTGAGGTTGTCTCATATTGTTCATCTTTATCATGTCTTTCTTGAAAATGATGGAAAGGAAAATTGTGCTCAATTGATAGAAGAAGAATTCAATAAAATGTTTGGCATAAAATCTATGAATGATGAGCATGATTGCAATGTTATTAGTATGAATTCTTGAATATCCATGATGTTAATGATATGCAAAGCCATAAACTTGGGGATGTTATGTTTGATGAATATGATATTTTTAGTCCCCCAAGATTTGTTGTGCAAATTTTTTGTAATGATTGTATGCCTCCTATTTATGTTGATTATAATGATGAAAGTAGATTTGGAGAGGTCATAACTTTATTTAGTGATGAATCCACTATTTTGGAAGAGGTTTCAATTGACTATGATAAAGAAGTTGCTATCTATGATGATTATGGTGATGACATGTATGTTATAAAGAGTATGATAACCATGAAACTTGTCATCATGATTTTAATTTTCAATTGGATTTTGCCAATCAAGTATCACATGATAGTTATTTTGTTGAGTTTGCTCCCACTACTATTGATGAGAATACATTTGCTTATGTGGAGAGTAATAAAATTTCTATGCTTATGGATCATGAAAAGAATGCTTTATGTGATAGCTATATTGTTGAATTCATTCATGATGCTACTGAAAATTATTACGAGAGAGGAACATATGCTTTTACATATTGCAATAATATCAAGTTCCCTCTCTATGCGTTGAAAATATTGAAGTCATGCTTGTTTTGCCTTCGTATGCTAGTTGATTCTTGTTTCCATAAATTGTTTGCTCACAAAATCCCTATGCATAGGAAGTGGGTTAGACTTAAATGTGCTAGTCATATGCTTCATGATGCTCCTGTTATGTTTCAATTCTTATCTTTTATGTGAGCATCATTTTTTACGGATATTTTATGTGAGCATCATTGAAATCATCATGCCTAGCTAAAAAGGCATTAAAGAAAAGCGCTTGTTGGGAGACAACCCAACACTTTTACCTACTTATTTTGTATGTTTACATGATTAAGCTACTGTAGTAATCATGTCTTATAGCTTTTGTTTCAATAAAGTGCCAAGTAAAGCCTTTGGGATAGTGTGGATGATAGTTGACTTGATTCTGTGCAAAAACAGAAACTTTTGCTTCCAGTAACAGAATTGCTTAAATTCAATGGAACATGATACAATTCTGATTTTTTTTACAGTTAATTGATATAAAAATTTCCTACATTGTCCTAATTTTTCAGAATTTTTGGAGTAACAGAAGTATGGTTATTGTCCAGATCATAGAGACAATTCTGTTTTTTACAGATTCTGTTTTCAATGCATAGTTTGCTAGTTTTCTAGTTTCTATGGCTTATCTTGCTAAATATAAATTGTGCAAATGATAAGGTATAGTAGGCATTGTGTGAGAACAATTATGAATCTTGTCTTTGACAGTACCAAAGTGAATAGTTTGCTCTTTATCATACTAACCTATCTCACGAAGTTCCATTAAGTTTTGTGTGATTGAAGTTTTCAAGTTTTGGGTGAGATATCGATATGAGGAGAATATGGAGTGGCAAGGACATAAGATTGGGGATGCCCAAGGCACCCCAAGGTAATATTCAAGGAATACCCAAGCAACTAAGCTTGGGGATGCCCCGGAAGGCATCCCCTCATTCGTCTTCAACATTATCGGTAATTTCACTTGGAGCTATATTTTTATTCGTCACATGATATGTGTTTTGCTTGGAGCGTCATTTTATTTTGTTAGGATTTGCTTTCTGTTATTTAGAATAATGTTTTGTATCTTTTACTTCAATAAAAATGTCAAGGATAGCCTTTACCATGCTTATTTTGTAAGTCTATATGTTGCTGTTTTGAAAACAGAAAGTTTTCTATCATTGTCTGGAATGTTAAAATATGTCAGAACGTTATAAAATCTTGAAATTTTTAAACAATAATCTATAATAAATTTTCTACAGTTTAGTAAATTTTCAGAATTTTTGGAGTTAAAGAAGTATGAATCTTCTTGCATCCTTTATAGTCTGTCCTGTTTTGACAGATTGCTGTTATGTTTGCATTGTTTGCATATGTTTGCTTCTTTAATGATTGTATTTGAGGATAGGAGTATTAAATATGCAGAGGCATTTAATATGCAATGTTAAATAATAATTTTAGTGATTTGCTACAGCAGAGAATGATAAGGTTATTACATTGATTTATACTAACTTATCTCACGAGTTCTTGTTGAGTTTTGTGTGGATGAAGTTTTTAAGATTTAGGGAAACTGTGATATCGAAGGAATTAAGGAGACACAAAATCTCAATCTTGGGGATGCCCAAGGCATCCCATGATAATATTTCAAGAAGTCTCAAGCATATAAGCTTGGGGATGCCCCGGTAGGCATCGCACCTTTCTTCATCAACAATTATCGGCTAGCCTCAGTTGAGCCTAAGTTTTTGCTTCTTCACATGAATTGTGCTATTCTTGGAATGTCATTTTATTTTGTTTTGCTCGATTTTTTAATAAAATACTTAGATTTGAAAGTTTTTAAATGAGAGAGATTCCTCAAATAGGTACCCATTTACTTAACTACTCACTTGATCTTCACTTATATCTTTTTGGAGTAGCTTGCCATTTATCTTGTGCTTCACTTATATCCTATGAGTAAATTTTTGAATGAATTGAATTTCATGAAGTTGAAATTATATGTTCATACCATGCCTAGTAGTATCTTCACATTGGGTTTAGAAAGTAAAATCTTTTGAAGCTGGACAATCACGATATTGGTCATATAAGCAATTCATGAATGATTAGTATAAGGAAGAGAACTTTCACATACAGATATATTATCTTGGACATCTTCTATGATTGTGAATACACATTAACTATTTCCAAACTTGAGCAAATTAGTTGAAGTTGGACAAGTAAGAAAATGTAATGAGTTATGGTTGTGTATATTTGCATAGAAGTTATATTGTTATGGATCCTCCAACATGTGGTGTTTGCTTAGGATCTTTTGCTGCCAAAAATTTGTACTAAGTAGAGATACTACTTGTGCATCCAAAAACCCTTAAACCCAGTTTCTTGCCATGAGTGTCCACCATACCTACCTATGGATTGAATAAGATCCTTCAAGTAAGTTGTCATCGGTACATAAAGCAATAAAAATTGCTCCTAAGTATGATTGATCTTTTATTGTAAGGGAAAATAAGCGTTGTACAAACTTGTGATGGCAAATTAATAAAAGCGACAGACTGCATAATAAAGGTTGCTATCATAAGGGTTCAAGAGAAGGTATTGTTTGAGCCATAACATGTGAATTGATTGCTACTTTATCATGATGAGTTTTATGAGAAAGAGTTGTTGTTATGATGCTAGGAAAAGTGATTGAAATTATCGTTGATCAAACTTATGCACTATGCTAGCATTAACACTTCATAAATTATTTCTTTTATCATTTACCTACTCGAGGACGAGTAGGAATTAAGCTTGGGGATGCTGATACGTCTCCAACGTATCTATAATTTATGAAGTATTCATGCCATGTTTACAACAATTTTATATGGTTTTGGTATGATTTGAATGGAACTAACCCGGACTGGCGTTTTTTTCAGCAAAACTACCTTGGTGTTGTTTTTTATGTAGAAATAAAAGTTCTCGGAATTGGACAAAACTTTTTGACGATTTTTTTGGAAGAAAAGATCAATAATGGAGCAAAGAACCACCTGAGGGAGGGCCCCTGCTGCCCACAAGACATCAGGACGCGCCAGCCCCCTGGCGCGTCCTGGTGGGTGGTGGGCCCCATGAGGTCCATCTTCACATGATTCCAACACTGAAAAATCCTATATATTCAGAAACCCTCGAAAGTTAACCTAGATGAGAAGTCCCGCCGTCGGAAGCTTCTGTAACCACGAAAAACCAATCTGGACCCTGTTCTGGCACTCTGCCGGAGGGGGAAATCATCACCGGAGGCCATCTTCATCATCCCGGCGGCCACCATGATGAGGAGGGAGTAGTCCACCCTTGGGGCTTAGGGTTTGTACCAGTAGCTATGTGTTTAATCTCTCTCTCTCTTGTGTTCTTGATTTGGCACGTTCTTGATGTATTGCGAGCTTTGTTAACATAGTTGGATCATATGGTGTTTTCCCCTCTCTATCTTGTTTTGATGAATTGAGTTTTCCCTCTGAGATTTCGTTATTATCGGATTGAATGCTTTTATGGCTTTGAGAGCACTTGATGTATGCCTTGCTATGAATACACATGGTGACAATGGGGTATCATATTGATTCACTTGATATATGTTTGGCACTCAACTTGCGGATTCCCGAGGTGACATTGGGGTAATCTATGCATAGGGGTTGATGCATGTTTTCGTCCTTGTTTCTATGGTAGAAATCTTGGGGCACTTTTGATATTCTTTGTGTTGGATTGAGTATTATGAACTGAAATTGTTTGATGCATATCGTTTAATCAACTCACAAATACTTCCGGTGACATTGGAGTATCTAGGTGACATATTAGAGTTGGTTGATGTGTATCATATGGTGTTATTTTAGTACGAACTCTTAGATAGATCGATCTGAAAGGATAACTTGGTGTTATTTTAGTACGAACTCTTGGATAGATCGATCGGAAAGGATAACTTTGAGGTGGTTTCATACCCTACAAATAATTTCGTCTTATGTTCTCCACTAGATAGGAACTTTGGAGTGATTCTTCATCGCACATTGAGGGATGGCTATATGATCCAATTATATTAGCATTGTTAAGAGATTGCACTAGCGAAAGTACAGACCCTAGGCCACATTTAAGCATTGCAATACTGTTTGTGCTCACTTTTGTTACTTGCTATGTTGCTGTTTTTTATTATTACTGTTACAAAAATCAATATCTACTATCATTACTACATTTGTATCACCATCTCTTCACCGAACTAGTGCACCTATACAATTTACCATTGTATTTGGTGTGTTGGGGACACAAGAGACTTTTTGTTATTTCATTGCAGGGTTGTTTGAGAGATACCATCTTCATCCGATGCCTCCCATGGATTGATAAACCTTAGGTCATCCACTTGAGGGAAAATTGCTACTGTCCTACAAAACTCTGTGCTTGGAGGCCCAACAAGAGTCTACAAGAATAAAGTTGTGCAATAGACATCATGGTCCACACGGGCAGGGGTGCATGGAGCCACTTGAAACCCCCTTCAGGTGGGTCCAGGTCCCACTGGCCCCTCTTATTCCAAAAAAATCATTATGATTTTTTCTGACTTCGGAAAATTTCTTTTTGTACAAAGTCCAGAAACACAAAAAACCGCAACTGGCCTTGCCACCGAATCAATATGTAAAAGTGATTTAAAAATTGTGCCACCCCCCAGACACAAGAATGGATACTTTAAAAATTGTAGATACATTGAAGATATTTCTCGCTCCCACGCGGCGATTCAAACTATTTAAGAAACATCATTTTACCAGTTTGTCAATGGTCCATTGACCTTTGACATAAGTCCATCGTACACGCCCTCGCTAATCTCTGACCACACTACTATGGTACCCCTAGTCGGAAGTTGATCCTTGAACATTGTCGACGACCATGGGGAATCCTTGCTGTGTGTGAGAATTCATCTCGACCATTGCAACTAGATGGCCCCAAAGCGAGCCTCAGGAGAAGCCGAGGCATCTAAGGAGAAAGCTTCAATGGCAGGGTCAAAGAAGGATGCCAGGACGGAGGCGGAGC
>NC_057805.1:404148223-404164979 GCF_018294505.1 Triticum aestivum
AGGTTTTCCAGGTCACTCTCGGCCTCGCTGACTTTGCCACCAACGCCAAGATTTGAAGGAAATATGCCCTAGAGGCAATAATAAAGTTGTTATTTTATATTTCCTTATTCATGATAAAGGTTTATTATTCATGCTAGAATTGTATTGATCGGAAACCTTAATACATGTGTGAATACATAAACAAACATAGTGTCCCTAGTGAGCCTCTACTAGACTAGCTCATTAATCAAAGATGGTTAAGGTTTCCTAACCATGGACATGAGTTGTCATTTGATAACGGGATCACATCATTAGGAGAATGATGTGATGGACAAGACCCATCTGTTATCCTAGCATAATGATCGTTCAGTTTTATTGCTATTTCTTTCTTCGTGTCAAATACATATTCCTTCGACTATGAGATTATGCAACTCCCGGATACCGGAGGAATGCCTTGTGTGCTATCAAACGTCACAATGTAACTGGGTGATTATAAAGATGCTCTACAGGTATGTCCAAAGGTGTCTGTTCAGTTGGCATAGATCAAGATTAGGATTTGTCACTCCGAGTATCGGAGAGGTATCTCTGGGCCCTCTCGGTAATACACATCGTAAGCTTGCAAGCAAACGACTAAGGAATTAGTCACGAGGTGATGTATTACGGAACGAGTAAAGAGGCTTGCCCGTAACGAGATTGAACTAGGTGTGAAGATACCGACGATCAAATCTCGGGCAAGTAACATACCGACGGACAAAGGGAATTACGTATGTTGTCAAAACGGTGCGACCGATAAAGATGTTCGTAGAATATGTAGGAGCCAATATGAGCATCCAGGTTTCGCTATTGGTTATTGACCAGAGAGGTGCCTCGGTCATGTCTACATAGTTCTCGAACCCGTAGGGTCCGCACGCTTAGCATTCGATGACGATATAATATTATATGAGTTATGTGATTTGGTTACCGAATGATGTCCGGAGTCCCGGATGAGATCACGGACATGACGAGGAGTCTCGAAATGGTTGAGAGGTAAAGATTGATATATAGGAAGATGATATTCGGACACCGGAAGTGTTCCGAAGGGTACCGGGTACATATCGGGTCACCGGAAGGGGTTGCGGGCACCCCCGGCAAAAGATATGGGCCTTATGGGCCAAGAGGGAAAACACACCAGCCACAAGGGGCTGGTCCGCCCCCCATATGGGCCGGCCAAGGTGGAGAAGGAAAGGGGAAGGAGGAAAGGAAAGAAAGGGAATAGGATTCCCCCTTCCTTCCCGCTCCTCCCTCTTTCCTTCCCCCTCCGATAAATATGGCAGGGGTGCGAGGCTTGGGAGGAGCCCAAGTAGGATTCGGTCCTACTTGGGGCGCCTCCTGGCCTCTCCCCTCCTCCTCCCACCTATATATATGTGGGGAGGGGGGCGCCTAGGAAACACCAGATCAATTGTTAGCCGTGTGCGGCTCCCCCCTCCACAGTTTACACCCCCGGTCATATTTCCGAAGTGCTTAGGCGAAGCCCTGCGGAGACCACTTCACCATCACCGTCACCACACCGTCGTGCTGATGGAACTCATCTACTACCTCGATGACTTGCTGGATCAAGAAGGCAAGAGACGTTGATACGTCTCCAATGTATCTATAATTTTTGATTGTTCCATGCTGTTATATTATCAATCTTGGATGTTTTATAATCATTTTATATCATTTTTTTGTACTAACCTATTGACATAGTGCCAAGTACCAGTTGCTGGTTTTTCGCATGCTTTTTACATCGCAGGAAATCAATACCAAACGGAGTCCAAATGCAACGAAACTTTTTATGGATTTTTTTGGACCAGAAGACAACCAATGGGCCAAAGAAGGCTGCTCTGAGGGGAGCACAACCCACCAGGGCGCGCCTGGAGGCCCAGGCGGGCCCTGGTGGGTGGTGCCCACCTCGGATGCCCCTAGACCGCCTCTTTACTCTATAAATATCCCAATATTCCAGAAACCCTAGGGGAGTCGACGAAAATCAATTCCAGCCGCCGCAGAGTCCAGAACCACCAGATCCAATCTAGACACCATCACGGAGGGGTTCACCACTTCCATTGGTGCCTCTCCGATGATGCGTGAGTAGTTCTTTGTAGACCTCCGGGTCCGTAGTTAGTAGCTAGATGGCTTCCTCTCTCTCGTTTGATTCTCAATACAATGGTATCTTGGAGATCCATATGATGTAACTCTTTTTGCGGTGTGTTTGTTGGGATCGGATGAACTTTGAGTTTATGATCAAATCCATCTTTGTATCCATTAAAGTTATTTGAGTTTCTTTGATCTTTTATATGTATGATTGCTTATAGCCTCGTATTTATTCTCCAATATTTGGGTTTTGTTTGCCCAACTTGATCTATTTATCTTGCAATGGGAAGAGGTGCTTTGTAGTGGGTTCGATCTTACGGTGCTTGATCCCAGTGACAGAAGGGGAACCGACACGTATGTATCATTGCTACTAAGGATAAAACGATGGGGGTCTATTTCTACATAAATAGATCTTGTCTACATCATGTCATCGTTCTTATTGCATTACTCCGTTTCTCCATGAACTTAATACACTAGATGCATGCTAGATAGCGATCGATGTGTGGAGTAATAGTAGTAAATGCAGGCAGGAGTCGGTCTACTAATCTTGGACGTGATGCCTATATAATGATCATTGCCTGGATATCTTCATGCTTATTTGAAGTTCTATCAATTGCCTAACAGTAATTTGTTTACCCACCGTTTGCTATTTTTCTCGAGAGAAGCCACTAGTGAAACCTACGGCCCCCGGGTCTCTTTCTCATATTATTTTACTTTGCGATCTATTTTATTTGCCCTTTATTTTCAGATCTATTAAACCAAAAATACAAGAATACCTTGCTGCAATTTATTCTTATTTATTCTGGCACCGTTACCCGAAAGGGATTGACAACCCCTTTAATACATCGGGTTGCGAGTATTTGTTATTTGTGTGCAGGTACCGTTTACGTATCGTTGCTTGGTTCTCCTACTGGTTCGATAACCTTGGTTTCATCACTGAGGGAAATACCTACCATCGCTATGCTGCATCATCCCTTCCTCTTTGGGGAAATACTGACGTAGCTTCAAGCCGCATCAAAAGGAATTTCTGGCGCCGTTGTCGGGGAGACATCATTAACATATACCAGGTTCCTAATCACAAATCTCATCTCCTCGCAATTTATGTTATTTGCCATTTGCCTCTCGTTTTCCTCTCCCCCACCTCACAAAAATTTGCCGTTTTATTCGCCCTCTTTTTCGTTTGCTGTTTTCTTCCCGGATCTGTTTTTGAGTGCAATCTTGTTGCGTAGTCATCATGACGCAAGAGAACACCAAGTTGTGTGATTTCTCAAGTACCAACAACAATGATTTTATTGGCACTCCGATTGCTCCTCCCGCCACTAGTGCGGAGTCTTGTGATATTAATACCGCTTTGCTGAATCTTGTTATGAAAGATCAATTTTCCGGTAGTCCTAATGAGGATGTCGCGTCCCATCTTAATACCTTCGTGGAATTATGCGATATGCAAAATAAAAAAGATGTGGACAATGATGTGGTGAAGATGAAGTTATTTCCGTTTTCTTTGCGTGATTCTGCAAAATTTTGGTTCTCTTCTTTGCCTCGCAATAGTATCGATTTTTGGAATAAGTGCAAAGATGCTTTTATCACTAACTATTTTTTGCCCGCAAAAATTATTTCCCTTAGTACCCAGATCATGAATTTCAAGCAACTTGAACATGAGCATGTTGCACAATCTTGGGAAAGGATGAAAATGATGCTAAGGAATTGCCCAACTCATGGGTTAAATCTTTGGATGATCATACAAAAAATTTATGCGGGATTGAATTTTGTTTTTCGTAATCTTTTAGATTCCTCCACGGGTGGTACTTTGATGGAAATTACTTTGGGTGAAGCCACCAAATTATTCACAATGGCATACCGAAAGAGCTCCTATTAGTAAAAAAGTTAATTCGGTTGAGGAAATTTCTTCTTTAAGTGAAAAAGTTGATGCTCTTATGAAATTGGTTGCTAGTAAAAGTGCTCCTGTTGATTTCAATGATATGCCTTTGTCTACTTTGATTGATCAAAATAGTGATGCCGTAGATGTGAATTTTATCTCTTGAAATAATTTCAACAACAATGCTTATAGAGGTAATTTTAATCCTAGGCCTTTTCCTAGTAATTCCTCTAATAATTATGATAATTCCTATGGAAATCCTTCTTATAATAATAATAGGAAACCTCTGATCTTGAGAATACTATTACAGAATTTATCAACACGCAAAAAGTTTTCAACACTACCATAGAAGAAAAGTTAAATAAGATTGATGATCTGTCTAGAAGTGTTGATAGAATTTCTCATGATGTAGAAAATCTCAAGATGAAATTTTTTGTGCCTAAGGTTGAGGAATCAATTAAAGCTCTTTATGTTTCTATGGATGAAAGTAAGAAAAGAACCGCTATGCTTAGAACTAAAAGAGAATTTTTTGAAAAAGCGTTTTCTAGTGATTACTTTCGCAAAAATGATGAAGATCTTAAAATGATTGGTGTTTCTTCTATTGATTCCTTGTTTAGTAAAGTTAAGATTGATGAAAAAGGGACTAGAGAAGAGTCAAATTTAGCTAGAAGGCGTCATGATATTTCGGAGGGTGAAAATCTTGTTGAGAAAATTGATAAAAGTGGGTTTGAAGAGGTCAAAACTTTAACTAGTGATGTGCCCACTCTTTTGGATTACAAAGACTTTAATTATGATAGTTGCTCTTTGATTGATTGTATTTATTTGTTGCAATCCATGATAAATTCACCCCATGCTTATGAACAAAATAAAGCTTTTACTAAACATATTGTTGATTCTATGATGAAAGCTTTAGAAGAAAAGTTGGAATTAGAAGTTTCAATTCCTAGAAAATTACATGATGAATGGGAACCTACTATAAAAGTTAAGATTAAAAATTATGAGTGTTTTGCTTTGTATGACTTGGGTGCTACTGTTTCTACAATTCCGAAATCTTTATGTGATGTGCTTGGTCTTACCGACATTGAAGAATGTTCTTTAAATTTGCACTTGGCGGATTCTACTATTAAAAAGCCTATGGGAAGAATTAATGATGTTCTTATCCTTGCAAATAGGAATTATGTGCCCATAGATTTTATTGTTCTTGATATTGATTGTAATCTGTCTTGTCCAATTATTCTCGGTAGACCGTTTTTACGCACTATCAGTGCCGTGATTGATATGAAAGAAGGCAATGTTAAGTTGCAATTTCCTTTGAGGAAGGGTATGGAACACTTCCCTAGAACAAGAATTAGGCCACCATATGAATCAATCATGAGTGCATCTTATGGATCTCGAAACAAAGGTGACAAAACTTAGATCCTTTGCTTTATGCCTAGCTAAGGGCGTAAAACTATAACGCTTGTTGGGAGGCAACCCAATGAGTAAAATTTATTCTTGCTTTTTGCTTTATGTTCTTGAGTGTTATCACAATTATTCTACTGTTATGATTGTGTCTTTTGTGTTTTAGTTAGTGTTTGTGCCAAGTAAATCCTTTAGGATCTTCGTGGGTGATAGTTGTTTGATCTTGCTAAAAAACAGAAATTTTTGCGCTCACGGAAACAATTCTCATTTTTTACCAGAGTGTCATAAAATGCCAATTATTTTTGCATAATATTAATATACAAATTGCTCACGTAGTCCTAAATTTTTCAGAATTTTTGGAGTTTCAAAAGTATTCGAAATATTCAGATTACTACAGACTGTTCTGTGTTTGACATATTCTGTTTTCTTTGTGTTGTGTGCTTGTTTTGATGATTCTATGGTTTTCCTTGATGAGTTTTTGCCATAGAAAAGTTGGAATACAGTAGATATAATGCAAGAACAAAATATGAATTGGTTTTCTACAGTACTTATAGTAGTGATTTCCTTTCTTATACTAACGGATCTCACGAAGGTTTTGTTGGAGTTTTGTGTGGTTGAAGTTTTCAAGTTTTGGGTTATCTTACGATGGATGAAGGAATAAGGAGTAAGAAGAGCCCAAGCTTGGGGATGCCCCGGCATCCCAAGCTATTATCCAAAGAGGGCAAGCATGTAAGCTTGGGGATGCCCCGAGTGGCATCCCCTCTTTCTTCTAATGACAATCGGTATTTTACTCGAAGCTATATTTTTATTCGTCACATACTATGTGTTTTGCTTGGAGCGTCTTGTGTGATATGAGTCTTTGCTTTTTTATTTTGTGTTTTAAGTCTTGATTCCTTGCTGGGTACACCTATTTGAGAGAGCCAAAATTATGCCATGACTTGCTAGAATTGCTCTATATGCTTCACTTAATTTTTTATGAGCTACGGACTTGCTCTAGTGCTTCACTTATATCTTTTTGAGCATGGTGTGCTTTAGTATTTTTGAAGAAATTCTCTATTGCTTCAATTAAATTAATTTGAGAGAAAGAAATTTTATGCTCATGATCTTCACTTATATTTGTTTGAGCTTGTCAAAAGCAACATATGAAAATTAGTTCCAAAGTGATAGATATCGAAGAAGGATATAATAAATACTTTCATGAAGAACATTGGACAAAATAAACCTGATTATTAGTAATAGTTTTGAGATATGATGATGTGATATGTGAGTCATCTTGATGAGTAATTATGCTTTAGTAAGAATATTGGTGTTAAGGTTTGTGATTACCTATGCAAGCACGAAAGTCAATAATCATGCAATGAAATTATATTCTACTTGTGGTGCATTATTCAGTGTTAATTATGCTTAATGCTCACTTATGAGATTATTCGTTTCTTTGTTGGTCGCTTCTCAATCTTTTGCTAGCCTTCATTTTGCACTAAGTATGATCACTACTTGTGCATCCAAAATCCTTTAAACCGGTTTCGCCACATGAGTCCACTATACCTATCTATATGCGGTATTGTTTTGCCGTTCTAAGAAAATTTGTATGTGCCATCTCTAATATTCAAAATAAATTTCTCTTTTGTGTGCTCGTACCGCTCGTGAGGTGGTGAGGGGTGGCTAATATTTTCCATGCTAGATGTGTTATTCTCACGATGAGTGTTTATTCACTTTTCATTGCACGAGAGTAAGGCAAAGGTATTAGGGATGCCCAGTCCCGAAATGAAAAATGAATTTACTTTATGTTGTCAAATAATAAATTCCTTGGAAAGTGTTGGTATGGAAGGCACCCGTGGATACGGTTAGCCATGGAATGTGAAAGTATGGTGGAAAAAGGAATAAACTTTAATTTACTTTTTAGGAGCCCATGATATATCTAGCATGGAAAGTGTTGGGAACTCTAAGTCGTTTTCGTTGGTGGGAAAAGTATGCCTCCCAAAATGTTTTTATCTCTCAATTTTCGCTTTGAGCTCTGGCACCTCTACAAATCCCTACTTCCCTCTGCGAAGGGCCTTTCTTTTACTTTATGCAATTTTTATTTTTGAATTTGAGTCTCCATCTTCTCTTATAAAAGCACCAACTAGGGGGCACTATGATAGTACTTGAGCATTGGGTGTAGTTAATATGCGAGTGTGTTTGGATCAACGATTGAGCATGATGGGCTAGGGATAGTTTATTTTAGCATTGATATTTTGAAAGACATGGTTGCTTGTTGATATGCTTGAGTATTTAAGTTATCATGTCAAAACTATACTATTGCTTTGAACAATATAAAAGTCAAAATGTCCATGCTATAAACAAAATAATATGAGATGACATGTTAGGCAGCATTCCACATCAAAAATTCTGTTTTTATCATTTACCTACTCGAGGACGAGCAGGAATTAAGCTTGGGGATGCTGATACGTCTCTAATGTATCTACAATTTTTGATTGTTCCATGCTGTTATATTATCAATCTTGGATGTTTTATAATCATTTTATATCATTTTTGGGTACTAACCTATTGACATAGTGGCAAGTGCCAGTTGCTGTTTTTGCATGTTTTTACATCGCAGTAAATCAATAACAAACGGAGTGCAAACGCAGCGAAAGTTTATGTGAATTTTTTGGACCAGAAGACAACCAATGGGCCAAAGAAGCACCTAGGGGCTGCTTTTGAGGGGAGCACAACCCACCAGGACGCGCATGGAGGCCCAGGCGCGCCCTGGTGGGTTGTGCCCACCTCGGGTGCCCCCCGGACCGCCTCTTTACTCTACAAATACCCCAATATTCCAGAAACCCTAGGGGAGTCGACAAAAATCAATTACAGCCGCCGTAGAGTCCAGAACCACCAGATCCAATCCAGACACCATCACGAAGGGGTTCACCACTTCCATTGGTGCCTCTGCGATGATGCATGAGTAGTTATTTGTAGACCTTCGGGTCCTTAGTTAGTAGCCAGATGGCTTCCTCTCTCTCTCTTTTGATTCTCAATACAATGGTCTCTTGGAGATCCATATGATGTAACTCTTTTTGCGGTGTGTTTGTTGGGATCAGATGAACTTTGAGTTTATGATCAGATCTATCTTTTTATCCATGAAAGTTATTTGAGTTTCTTTGATATCTTATATGCATGATTGCTTATAGCCTCGTATTTCTTCTCCGATATTTGGGTTTTGTTTGGCCAACTTGATCTATTTATCTTGCAATGGGAAGAGGTGCTTTGTAGCGGGTTCGATCTTACGGTGCTTGATCCCAGTGAAAGAAGGGGAACCGACACGTATGTATCGTTGCTACTAAGGATAAAACGATGGGGTCTATTTCTACATAAATAGATCTTGTCTACATCATGTCATCATTCTTATTGCATTACCCCGTTTCTCCATGAACTTAATACACTATATGCATGCTGGATAGCGGTCGATGTGTGGAGTAATAGTAGTAGATGCAGGCAGAAGTCGGTTTACTAATCTTGGACGTGATGCCTATATAATGATCATTGCCTGGATATCGTCATGATTATTTGAAGTTCTATCAATTGCCCGATAGTAATTTGTTTACCCACCGTTTGCTATTTTTCTCGAGAGAAGCCACTAGTGAAACCTACGACCCCCGGGTCTCTTTCTCATATTATTTGCCTTTGCGATCTATTTTATTTGCCTTTTATTTTCAGATCTATTAAACCAAAAATACAAAAATACCTTGCTGCAATTTATTCTTATTTATTTTATCTGTGTTCGATCTATCAATCTACTACAATTTATTCACGTCCGTTTGCCAATTTCTGGCGCCGTTACTCGAAAGGGATTGACAAGCCCTTTAATACGTCGGGTTGCGAGTATTTGTTATTTGTGGCAGGTGTCGTTTACGTATTGTTGCTTGGTTCTCCTACCGGTTCGATAACCTTGGTTTCATCACTAAGGGAAATACCTACCGTCGCTGTGCTGCATCATCGCTTCCTCTTTGGGGACATACCGACGCAGCTTCAAGCCGCATCAGACGTCACTGAGTTGAACATGTGCAGAACACAGAGGTGTCGTGCATTCGGTACTTGATTGGTTGACCTGAGAAGAAGTTCGACTACATCCGTTGTGAAACGCTTCCGCTTGCGGTCTACAAGGGTATGTAGACACACTCTCCCCCTCGTTGCTATGCATCTACATGGATAGATCATTGCGTGTGTGTAGAAAAAAAATTGTTTTCCATGCAACGATTCCCAACAAGATTGCCTCGAGAATGGGATTCGAATGTCGCCTCGCCGTGGAGAGCCGTCCATCCGGCAATAGGAGCAACACATGACCCTCGCTCCCTCGCCTCAGCTTTGCAAGCACTCGTCAACACTCGGGATGTCGACATCAACTTCGTTTGAGCTTTGGTTGACCCACTCCAAAACGCTGTCATCGGCCCCAGTCTGTGGCTAGGACATACGTGGCCGATAAACCTGGGGGAGTGTCAAACTCAGACTCCACCATTGCAACCACTCCAGATGGACCACGTGACGTCTCAAGAGTCGGCTCTAGACGGAGGACTGTCGTACCAAGCCAGTTTCACTCCTCTGTGGCCTGACATGTCTCCAATGTATCTACTTTTCCAAACCCTTTTGCTCTTGTTTTGACTTCTAATTTGCTTGATTTGAGTGAAACTAACCTGGACTAATGCTATTTTCAGCAAAACTACCTTGTTGTTTTTGTGCACAAATAGAAGTTCTCAGAATTGGACGAAAGTTTATGGAGATTTATTTTGGAATAAAAACGAAAAATAATGGAACGAAGAAGTACCGGGGAAGAGCTCAGAGGGCCCACAATACTTGGGGCGTGCATACCCTCCTCCCCCCAGGGGGAGCCGGGCTGGCTTGTGGGTCCCCTGCACCTCTTCCTGCCTAATTCCAGTGCTATATATTCGGTCTTCCCAAGAAAAAAAATCAAAGGGAAGTTTCATCGTGTTTTACGATACGGAGCCACGCCAACTCCCATTCTTTGTCGGGAGCCCTGGAACCCGTTCATGCCTCCGAGAGAGGGATTCATCACCGTCGTCATCACCAACCCTTCTCCATCAACAATTTCATGATGCTCACAATCATGTGTGAGCAATCCCCTTCTGGGCATACTGGAGGGAGATGGAGATGGATGAGATTTCATATGTAATCATGCACGGCTTGATCCCTAGTATCCACCATGTTTTGAGATTGATGTTGCTATGATTTTGCTATCCTTAATGCTTGTCACTAGGGCTCGAGTGTTGAGGAACGTGGCATGCAATTTCAAAAAAATTCCTACGCTCACGCAAGATCTATTTAGGAGATGCATAGCAACGAGAGGGGGAGAGTGTATCCACGTACCCTCGTAGACCGAAAGCGGAAGCGTTTTACAACGTGGTTGATGTAGTCGAACTTCTTCTCGTTCCGACCGATCAAGCACTGAACGTACGACACCTCCGAGTTCTGCACACATTCAGCTCAATGACGTCCCTCGAACTCTTGATCCAGCAAAGTGTCGAGGGAGAGTTCCATTAGCACGACGGGCGTGGTGACGATGATGGTGAAGTGATCCGCGCAGGGCTTCGCCTAAGCACTATGTGAATATGACCGGAGGCCTAAACTATGGAGGGGGTGCCGCACACGGCTAACAATGTTTGTTGTATGTTCTAGCGGTGCCCCCCACATATATATAGGTTGGTGATACGTCCATTTTGCATCATGTTTTCTTGCTATTATTTATAAATTTTTTATCCATAATAATGCTTTTTGGATTAATTCTAATGCCTTTTCTCTCATAATTTGCAAGGTACACACCAAGAGGGAGAATTTCGGCAGCTGGAATTCTGGACCTGAAAAAGCTACGTCAGGCCACCTTCTACACAACTCCAAATGGGCTGAAACTTCACAGAGATTTTTTATGGAATATATAAGAAATATTGGAGCCAAAAAGTACCACAGGGGGCACCAAGTGGGCACAACCCACCTGGGTGCGCCAGGCCCCCCTGGCGCGCCCTGGTGTATTGTGGCCTCCTCGGCCCACCTCCGGTGCCCATCTTCTGGTATATAAGTGGTTTTGACCTGGAAAAAAAATAAGAATAATACTTTCGGGACGGAGCGCCGCCGTCTCAAGGCGGAACTTAGGTAGGAGCACTTTTGCCCTCCGGTGGAGCGATTCTGTCGGGGGAACTTCCCTCCCGGAGGGGGAAATCATCGTCATCATCATCACCAACAACTCTCCCATCTTGGGGAGGGCAATATCCATCAACAACTTCACCAGCACCATCTCATCTCAAACCCTAGTTCATCTCTTGTATTCAATCTTGTTACCGGAACTATAGATTGTTGCTCGGGGGTGACTAGTAGTGTTGATTACATCTTGTAGTTGATTACTATATGGTTTATTTGGTGGAAGATTATATGTTCAGATCCATTATGCATACTAATACCCCTCTGATCTTGAGCATGTTTGTTCTTTGTGAGTAGTTACTTTTGTTCCTGAGGTCACGGGAGAAATCATGTTGCAAGTAATCATGTGAACTTGATATGTGTTCGATATTTTGATAGTATGTATGTTGTGATTCCCTTAGTGGTGTCATGTGAACGTCGACTACATGACACTTCACCATATTTGGGCCTAAGGGAATGCATTATGGAGTAGCAATTAGATGATGGGTTGCGAGAGTGACAGAAGCTTAAACCCCAGTTTATGCGCTATTCCGTAAGGGACCGATTGGATCCAAAAGTTTAATGCTATGGTTAGAATTTATTCTTAATACTTTTCTCATAGTTGCGGATGCTTGCGGGAGGGTTAATCATAAGTAGGAGGTTTGTTCAATTAAGAATAGCACCTAAGCACCAGTCCACCCACATATCAAATTATCAAAGTAGCGAACACAAATCAAACCAACATGATGAAAGTGACTAGATGAAATTCCCGTGTACCCTCAAGAACGCTTTGCTTATCATAAGAGACTGTTTTGGCCTGTCCTTTGCCTCAAAAGGATTGGGCTACCTTGCTGCATACTTATTGCTACTATCGTTACTTGCTCATTACAAATTATCTTGCTATCAAACTACTCGCTACTTACAGTTTCAGCACTTGCAGACATCACCTTACTGAAAACTACTTGTCATTTCCTTCTACTCCTCGTTGGGTTCGACACTCTTACTTATCAAAAAGAGATACAATTGATCCCCTATACTTGTGGGTCATCAAGGCTATTTTCTAGCACCGTTGCCGGGGAGTGAAGCGCCTTTGGTAAGTGGAATTCGGTAAGGAAACATTTATATAGTGTGCTGAAATTTATTGTCACTTGTTACTATGGAAAACAATCCTTTGAGGGGTTTGTTAGGGGTATCTTCACCTCGTCCGGAACCACAATTAATTGCCCCTCAACCTACTGCACCTACTGAAAATATTGAATATGAAATTCCTTCGGGTATGATAGAACAACTGCTAGCTAATCCTTATACAGGAGATGGAACCGAACATCCTGACATGCACTTGATACATGTAGAACAAATTTGTGGATTGTTTAAGCTTGCAGGTTTACCCAGGGATGAAGTTATGAAAAAGGTTTTCCCTTTATCTTTGAAGGGAAAAGCATTGGCATGGTATAGGCTATGTGATGATATTGGAATTGTTTAAAATTGGAGTTCCACTAAAATTTTATTCTATGCATCTAGTTCATCGTGATCGGAATTATATATATAATTTTTGGCCTTGTGAAGGAGAACGTATCACTCTAGCTTGGGGGAGGCTTAAGTCAATGTTATATTCATGCCCCAATCATGAGCTCTCAAGAGAAATTATTATTCAGAACTTTTATGCTCGACTTTCTCGTAATGATCAAACCATGTTGGATACTTCTTATGCTGGTTCTTTCATAAAGAAAACTATTGAATTCCGGTGGGATCTTTTGGAAAGAATTAAACGCAACTCTGAAGATTGGGAACTCGACGAAGGTAAAGAGTCAGGTATAAAGCTTAAGTATGATTGTGTTAAATCTTTTATGGATACCGATGCTTTTCAAAAGTTTAGCACTAAATATGGACTTGACTCTGAGATAATAGCTTTCTTTTGTGAATCATTTGCTACTCATGTTGAACTCCCTAAATAGGAATGGCTTAAATATCACCCACCTATTAAGGAACCGGTACCAGTTAAAGAAGAAACTATTCTCTATAATGTTGATCCAGTTGTTCCTACTGCTTATATTGAGAAACCCCCTTTTCTTGTTAGGATAAAGGAACATGCTAAAATTGCAACTGTGGTTAACAAAAGCTCCGTCAGAACACCTAAACCGGATGAACAAATTAGAATTGAACCTAATATTGCTATGGTTAAAGATCTCTTAGAAGAAGATGTGGATGGGCATGTTATTTACTTCTGCAAAGATGCTGCTAGAATTGCTAAACCTGGTGAAAAAGATAAACATAGACCAGTTGTTGGCGTGCCTGTCATCGCAGTTAAAATAGGAGATCACGGTTATCATGGTTGATGTGACATGGGTGCTAGTGTGAGTGCTATTCCTTACAAGTTATATCAAGAGATTAGAGAAGACATAGCACCTACAGAGTTAGAAGACATAGATGTTACCATTAAACTTGCTAATAGAGACACCATATCACCTTGTGGGATTATTAGAGATGTTGAAGTCTTGTGTGGGAAAATAAAATATCCTACTAATTTTCTTGTTCTTGGTACCCCACAAGATGACTTCTGTCCCATTATCTTTGGTAGACCTTTCCTGAACACAGTTAATGCTAGGATAGATTGCCAAAAACAAACTGTGGGTGTTAGCTTTGGTGATGAGTCTCATGAGTTTAATTTTTCCAAGTTTAGTAGAAACCATCATGAAAAATAATTGCCTAGTAAGGATGAATTAATTGGTCTTGCTTCTATTGTTGTACCACCTACTGATCCTTTAGAACAATACTTGCTAGACCATGAAAATGATTTACATATGCATGAAAGAAATGAAATAGATAATATTTTCTTTGAACAACGTCCTCTGCTTAAACACAATTTGCCCATTGAAACTCTCGGAGGTCCTCCTCCACCTAAAGGTGATCCTGTGCTTGAATTAAAACAATTGCCAGACACTTTGAAATATGCTTACCTTGATGAAAAGAAGATATATCCTGTTATTATCAGTCCTAACCTTTAAGAACATGAAGAAGAAAGATTATTAAAAGTTCTAAGGAAGCACCGAGCTGCTATTGGATATAATCTTGATGATTTAAAGGGCATTAGTCCCACTCTATATCAGCACAAAATTAATATGGAAACTGATGCTAAACCAGTTGTTGATCATCAACGTCGACTAAATCCGAAGATAAAAGAGGTGGCAAGAACGGAAATATTAAAACTTCTGGAAGCATGTATAATCTATCATATAGCTAATAGTAGATGGGTAAGTCCTGTTCATTGTGTCCCAGAGAAAGGAGGTATTACTGTTGTTCCTAATGATAAGAATGAACTTATTCCATAGAGAATTGTTACAGGCTACAGAATGGTAATTGATTTCAGAAAATTAAATAAAGCTACTAGAAAAGATCATTACCCTTTGCCTTTTATTGATCAAATGCTTGAAAGATTATCTATGCACACACACTTTTGCTTCCTTGATGGATACTCTGGCTTTTCACAAATACCTGTTTCTCAACCTAATCAAGAAAAGACTACTTTTACTTGTCCTTTTGGGACCTATGATTATAGACGTATGCCTTTTGGTTTATGTAATGCACCTGCTACCTTTCAAAGATGCATGATGGCTATATTCTCTGACTTTTGTGAAAAGATTGTTGAGGTTTTCATGGATGCCTTCTCTGTTTAAGGGAAGTCTTTTGATGATTGCTTAAGCAATCTTGATCGAGTTTTGTAGAGATGTGAACAAACAAATATTGTCTTGAATTGGGAGAAGTGCCACTTTATGGTTAATTAAGGCATTGTCTTGGGTCATAAAATTTCTGAAAAAGGTATTGAAGTGGACCAAGCTAAGGTTGATGCTATTGAGAAAATGCCATGTCCCAAGGACATCAAAGGTATTCGTAGTTTCCTAGGGCATGTTGGTTTCTATAGGAGATTTATCAAAGACTTTTCTAAAATTTCTAGACCTCTCACTAATCTTTTGCAAAAGGATATTCCCTTTCTCTTTGATGATGATTGTCTTGAAGCCTTTGAAACACTCAAGAAAGCTTTAATTACTGCACCTATTGTTCAACCACCTAATTGGAACTTGCCTTTTGAAATTATGTGTGATGCTAGTGATTATGTTGTTGGTGTTGTTCTAGGACAAAGAGTTGATAAGAAATTGAATCTTGTTCATTATGCTAGTAAAACTCTAGACAGTGCTCAAAGAAATTATGCTACTACTGAAAAATAATTCTTGGCAGTGGTGTTTGCTTGTGATAAGTTTAGGCCTTATATTGTTGATTCCAAAGTAACTGTTCACACAGATCATGCTGCTATTAAATATCTCATGGAAAAGAAAGATGCTAAACCTAGACTTATTCGTTGGGTTCTCTTGTTACAAGAATTTGATTAGCATATTATTGATAGAAAAGGAGCTGAGAACCCCGTAGCTGATAACTTGTATAGGCTTGAAAATGTGCTTGATGACCCACTCCCTATTGATGATAGTTTTCCTAATGAGCAGTTAGCTACAATAAATGTTGCTAATGGGACTCCTTGGTATGCTGACTATGCTAATTACATTGTTGCTAAATACTTACCTCCTAGCTTTACCTATCAACAAAAGAAGGAATTCTTCTATGATTTAAGACATTACTTTTGGGATGACCCACATCTTTATAAAGAAGGAGTAGATGGTATTATTAGACTTTGTGTACATGAGCATGAACAGGGACAAATCCTACATAAATGTCACTCCACTACAAAAAAAGACACATCCGTGACATTTTGGGCCGAACGAAAAAAAATTATGTCATACATATGACACTTCTATGACGATAATTGTGACAAAACCCGGTATCATCATAGATGTGGTAGGCTCCTACTTCTATGACAAAAATCATGACAGAAAATGGGTTTCGTCCTGGGCGGGCCGGAGACGCAGCTGCATGACATTCTTTGGGCCGTCCATGACGAAAAAAACCGTGGTAGAAGCGAGGGGGAGGAAAATTTCGGGGAGTTCCCGGTTACGGTGGGAGGTCGGGGACCGAGCGATGCGTGTTTCTCTCGTACACCTACGCGCGTGTGTGCGAGGCGTTGGCTCTAACTGAACCTGAGCGAGGCGTTGGGCTCTAACTGAACTCGAGCGATTGCACTACAGGCTACGCGTTTCTGAACTCGAGCGATCGATCGATGGCTGTTAAATGAACCCGATCGAGCGATTCCTTCGCTACTGCTGCTAACTGAAGCCGGTC
>NC_057805.1:404165350-404181706 GCF_018294505.1 Triticum aestivum
AGGGGTGGTTGAACAGTAGCCGGTGGAGTAGCGCGCGGTGGAGGCTGGATGAACAGGAGCCCGTGGAGGCTGGAGGAGGTCGACGGTAGCCCGTGGAGGCTGGAGGAGGTTGACGGTGGAGATGAACAATATCCCGTGGAGTCCCGTTTTGCGGTACGCCACACCCCTCCCAATCAACAGGACCCCGTTTCGACCGTAGAGCTCCAACACAAGTCCGTTTCCTCCGTTTTGCGGTACGCCACACCCCTCCCGATCAACAGGACCCCCGTTTCGACCGTAGGAGGTCCGTTTCCTCCGTTTTGCGCTACGCCAGACCCCTCCCGATGAACAGGATCCCATTTCGAACGTGGCCGGTCGAACACAAGGCCGTTTCCTCCATTTTGTGGTACACCAGGCCTCGTTTCCATCGCCTGTTCCGTCCAAGCCCTCCCGATGAACACGACCACGCATTCCGTTCCGACCCAGCCGGTTGGCTCCCACGCGTTCCGTTGCCTCCCGATGAACACGACGCATTCCGTTGCCTCCCCATGAACACGACGCATTCCGTTGCCTCCCCATGAACACGACGACGATGCTGTTTCTCCGTTCCGACCCAGCCATGTACATGAGCCCTGGCCATACGTATGCGCGAGTAGGCGTTCGAGACCCTGCCCATATGTACGTACGTGGCCATATTTTCTTTCTTGCACCCTGGCCGCTGTACGTACGTGTACATGCTACGTGCGCGCCTCTACATCGACCAGTATATATGTACGTACACGTTCGCGACCAGAATGACAACGCTACGTACGCTTCGACCAGGTGGGTCCCGACTGTCAGGCACTTCCTTGCCTGCGAAGATGTAGCTGGTGGGTCCCAGCAGTCAGGGGGCGAATCATTTTTTTTGCCCGGACGCACTTCCTTGCGTGCGAAGGTGTAGCTGCTGGGTCCCAGCAGTCAGGGGGGAATCGTTTCTTTGCCCGGACGCACTTCCTTGCATGCGAAGATGTAGCTGGTGGGTCCCAGCAGTCAGGGGGGCGAATCGTTTTTTTTTCGGACGCACTTCCTTGCATGCGAAGATGTAGCTGGTGGGTCCCAGCAGTCAGGGGAAACGTTTTTTTCGCGAAATACGGTGGCCCGTCCGGTGTGTCCCCGCTGTCAGGTGGAGGAATAATTATTTTGCGCGTAATAAGGAGGCACTTCCTTGCTGCGGCCGTGGACCCAGCTGTCAGCCTCTCCACGTACAGTCCACGTCCGATGGAAGCCATTCCTTGACCACGTTGACCACGCCGCGCCGAGAGCACCAGGGCGGTGGACGACGGTGAGGCCTAGGAAGGGGACGACGCGGAGCCGGGGAAGACGCGGCAGTGGATGCCCACGCGTAGAGGAGTATGAGGGTTCACTCGTTCGGCTGCGGTGTGAGGCTGCCGTCGCCGCAGAATAACAGGGGGTGTGGGTGCGTAGAGGGATGGCCTGGCCAGCAGTGGGAGTAGTAGGGGGCGGTGAGGCCTCCGCGACATCACAGCCGGCCACGGGCGGCAGGAGCAGGTGGCACGACCGGCGCTACTTTGGGCGGCTGGAGCAAGAAGACCAGAGGTTGAAGAAGCACTACGGCCATTAGATGGACATCGTACGGTCACTGGAGCTAGAATCGTTCATATATTGACTAAAGTTGACAAAGGCCTCCGTCCCAGTCAACTTAGTAGGCCCACAAGTCAGCCTCCCACCAAGGTGGGTCCCAGCTAGTAGGGGGTATTCATTTTTTTTGTGCGTAATAAGGAGGCACTTCCGGTGGGTCCGAGCTGACAGCGGGGGGAACGTTTTTTTCGCAAAATACGGTGACCCGTCCTGTGGGTCCCAGCTGTCAGGGGGAAATGTTTTTTTCGCGAAATACTGGTGGCCCGTCCGGTGGGTCCCTGCTGTCTGGTGGAGGAATAATTATTTTCCGCATAATAAGGAGGCACTTCCTTGCGGCTGCCGTGGACCCAGCTGTCAGCCTCTCCACGTACAGTACTCTTCCGATGGAAGTCGGTCGTTGACCACATTGACCATGCCGCGCCGAGAGCACCACGGCAGTGGACGACGGCGAGGCCTAGGAAGGGGACAACGCGAAGCCGGGGAAGACGCGGCAGTGGAAGCCCGCGCGGAGAGGAGTATGAGGGTTCACCAGTTCGGCTGCGGTGTGAGGCTGCCGTCGCCGCAGAATAACAGGGGGTGTGGGTGAGTAGAGGGATGCCCTGGCCAGCGGTGGGAGTAGTAGGGGGCGCTGAGGCCTGCACGGCAGCACAGCCGACCACGGGAGGCGGGAGTAGGCGGTCCCGCCGACGCTGCTTTGGCGGTTGGAGCAAGAAGATCAGAGATTGAAGAAACACGACGGCCGTTGGATTGACATCCAACGGTTACGTCTGCTAGAATCGTTTGTTGACGTATATAATAACTAAAAAAATCTTGCATACGCGTCAACTAAACAGGCCCACAAGTCAGACCACTCCCTCTTTTTTTTAATAATTTATATATAGCTCATGGCAACTTCTTATGCAATTTATTGCAGTCGTTTTTTTGGTTGGCCAGGGCCAATTTCGCATATTTCTGTGGGTTCCAAACTATTTTTAATACCGAAATGTCGAGCCAGATTTAAAGTACTTTGAAGATATATTTAAATTAGGTTAATGCCGAGTGAAATAGGAATCTGAAAATGTGAAAAAATTCAGAAATTATAAAGTAATTGCCAATTTGTCATCTGTTTTTATATTTACAACCCATTTCATATTACTTTCAAGATTTGCAGGCGTCTTGAAAGAGTTGCAGCCCATCAGGGCATAGAAAAATAAGTAGGCCTGGATTGGGTATTCTTCAAAAAAATAAACTGGGCTCATTTTCACAAAGAAAAAAAATAGCTGGGCTGGTCACATGGTGAACATAAAATATAAGCCTGGGCTAGACGGGCCACAGCCCAGTTCAAACCCTGCTCCGTCTCAACAATACCAAACAAAAAAAATACTGCTCGAGTAGCTACGTCCCAGGTGTCAGTCGATCTTGTGCTGTTCTCTTGTCTATTGACTATATACGCTCACAATGTCATGGGTCCTAGATGTCGGGAAAACACTAGGAGGAAGCATTTTATTTTTTCATATGCTGACGTGGTGGGCCCCTACTGTCATCCTCTCCACGTACTTCTGCCGATTCCTGTTGTTTGTTGACCATGTTGACAACGCGAGAGGGCGGCGCTGCGGCGAGTGCACCAAAGCGCGCGGAGGACGTCGGCGTTAACGATTTAGGAGACGGTGGGGCGGCGATGCGTGCGATGAGGCGTAGCCAGCCGTGGGAGGCGGAAGCAGGCGGCCCCGCCAGCGCTGGTTTGGTTTTGGCGGCTGGAGGAAGACAGGACTGAAGAAACACGACAGACTGTAAAAGCAGCAGGAGTACTTAACAACCTTAACTGGAACCAGCAGGGGAACTTAACAACCAAAGTTGAAAGCAACATGGTCAATAAACAGGATATTCGCTTTAGAGCCATGGAAAAGCATGAACATAATCTTCTGTCCTATTCTCCAAGATGGACGGGCCTTCATTATTTGAGACCACCCATGAATAAGTATCTTTTCACCTCCAAGGGGAATTGAGTAGGTCGACATAAACATCATGTTGTGACCAAGGGCAAGTCTGACCCGACCATGGTCAGGCATCTGTATAGGAACAATAGAACTCGGTAGTTCCTGTTTCAAGAAGATCACAGCTATAAAACTGTGTATAAGCAATAGTTTATGAACAACATATATAACAGAAAACAGCTCGTACCATAAGTTTCTCGACACAGTTGGACCTGTTCAACGAGTGCAGCAGTGGCACACATATCCCACGTGGCCTTCCACCATTGAAACGCCCCACAAGGACCTCAAGACGATCAATAAAGTGTAGGAACTTGTGGATGTCGATCCAGTCAACTTCAGTGCCATTAGTAACAGCTGAGTTATTACAGAGTAACAAACGAGCAGACTGCTTAACTCTGAAAAAACCTACACGTGCCACCAATTATAAGAAAATATTAGTTAGAAGTAGCATCTTCGTGAGAGATTCGTTGCTACTTCTAAAATTAAATTGTGATTAGTTAGACAGAATAGGTGGATTAGGAAGTAATCGAGGCAACAAGCAAGAACTAGATACAAAACTAACATGGTTGAACAATTGGAACGACGTCGGGGTGGAAGATCGCAGTGAAGATGAGACCAGGTTCTGCTATTTCCATCAACATTCGTGTGCCAACTTTCAGTCCGTAACACTTGAGAAAGTTTATCCAAGTTCGGCCATAAAAAAAGCAACGATCTTCTTGGTTCATGAACCCAACTCGGAACTTATATCCATGGCTTGTCTTCACTGTGACCATTAAACTAGTGTATTCAGTTATGGCAAGGTCAAGCATCTTGAGTACATGTGTTCTGGCAGAGCAAATAATACACTGCAGGAAAAATAATATGAGAACATAGCACGTTCAAAAAAACCCCACCCTCCCAGATAGAAAAGAGGATTCTAGGAACATACTGTGCGCGTTTCAAAATGCTATGTTAGGATGAGAAGGAACAAGTGTGGCGTCTCACCGAGGGCGCAGAAACCTGTAGGGTACTCACACTTTGGGCACTGCAAATGAAACACACTAGATTCAGTAGGAAGAAAAATGCATCAACGGGGGCGGCTGCCATCCTAGGATTACCTGCGACCAAGGGACTTGGATTTATCGGGGATGGATGAAGAATTCGTACCTGGTTCTCCATGAGAAAACCCTATGCAATTGCCGAGAGGGAGTTTTCACTGAACAAGCAGACGAGGGAGAAGGGGATTCAGGCTCAGTGAAGTATTGCCGCTTCGTCCGTCCAGCTTACTGCTAAAGCTGGAAAGGGGGGTTGTGATTTGATGGCTCATTGGGCATTACTGCGGCGCTACGACCGGGGTGTGTCTACCGTGAAGTTGTGCACTCTAATTTGTGCATATGGCACGTGGACCCCGTTGCCGGTTGCCCCACATATCAGTGAAAGGAAGTAGAAAGACACGAGTAACTAGTTACACATAAATATATTTTTTGACAGAGAGATACTCCCTCTGTAAAGAAATATACAAATCTTTTATATCACAGGCTCACCTTGCCGAGAAATATACTCCCTCTGCAAAGCACGGGCATTATGGGGGTTCAGCTTTTTTTATGGGGGTTCAGCTGAGAATATAATACTCAGATAGGCTCACGGTTCTGGACTTTGGGCCGCAGGCCGACCCTGCATGTTTGGGGGCCCATGTGTTCTACCTCAGCGCTTTTCATATTGCAAGCGATCGGTACGACGCTTTTAGATGCTGTCGCAAGGCGAATACACAAAATTGAATAAAGCACGGTAGCTGTTGGAATGAAATCGAACGACTGTTCCTAACCAGCAATCAGAGTTGCAATTCTATCAACGATATACCATGTGATAAATAATACTGTCGTACTACTTATACACACAGGACACTTGTTTCACCATGCCAGATTATTACATCAAAATCTCTCGGAGGATAGATCAGTTCGGCAGTTGTGTGCTGCTACTGAAGAATTTCAAAGTTGATTTGGACCAGCTCTCCTTGCCGAGAAAGTTCGATTTTGACATCATCCCCTACCACAAGATATGATTTAGATTTGAACCTTGACCATCCTTTAGCATCAATCATCATGCGACCATCCTTTGTACTTACGGTATATTGAGCAGGTTCATTCACACCAAGGCTGCGCATGGTAAGAGAAACTTGGCCGTGGTCGCCCGGATTGTTGAACGACTCCCTCGTTGCTCTAGGAATTCTCTGTTTGCAAACAAGAAGACATACCCAAACAGTTAGATCAACACAGTGAATCATGTGAAACAACATGGAAAGAAAAAAGAACGAAGCACTTGGGCGGCCAATGCTTACCAAGAAGGTGGACATGTCGGTTTTTGTAAGGACTTTGGTATATGAAGTGCGAACTACAGTCCAGTTTGTTGCTGGTGCAACTGCACAGGCCGGAGCAGATGCAAGTGCAAGTATTGGTGCAGGTGCCGAAGCCGTTGCTGCTGCCGGAGATGGTGCTCCTTGTAGAGCTGGTGCCGGTGTCGGAGCAGGTGCCGGTGTCGATGCCCGATCCTCCGGTAGATCAGACTGATCCGCTGACGCGGTCGGTGCCCAATCCTCAGCTGGATCAGACTGAGCTGCTGCCGCTGTCAGTGCTAGAGCGACTGCCGGTGCTCGATCTATGCGAGACAGCGGTGATCGTGTCTAGTCTGCTATGATCAGCTTTCTAACTTGACTAGGATCCGTGACCGTGATCCGGTTTTTTTCTTCGTTTATTTTAAACGCGAGAAGGACTAATTGTGGCATTTTTGTTAAACCAAACTGCAGTTCATCATAGGGATTCAACTTGTACTCAGACAACAGACTGATCCAATTTTTTCCAGTAATATAAGTGATGGACAGTGCCTTCGTTACTGACACGACATAAGAAGTGAAACCTGCAAAAATAGCCATCGTAGAGCAAACCAAACGGTTTATTCTGTGATGAATGTGACATGGCAAAACCTGCATCGTAAAATTGCAGGAAAAGAAAGAAAACATGACATTAAATCAATAAGATTTAGACAGTAAATCAATAAGATTTACTTGATGTGACACGAGTGAATCCTTACAAGGAAATCACTATGTTGAAGTACTAAACAGAAGATTGATCGTCCAACTACGCGTGGCATGCAGGGGCCCCGCCTACTCCCACAAGCAGGACAGTCCAAAGGTCGTGACAAATCGTATGGACCGAACATCCATGGGACTGGAAATCCTGGTGGGTGTGATAAACCCTGCAATGCATACAGATATTGGAGTGTAACCATAATTGATAAACCGTCCTCACAAAAAATATGATCTGGATACTTCAAAATATACAGACTGAATTGAGTGGACAGACATTAACATAGACATTAACATAGACCGTTCACACACCAAAAGCGGCAGTACTAATAAACAATACAGGGTTCACAAACACAAATCAAGTACTGAACAATAGTACTTACCACAGACAAGCAAAGTTGCACTAACTAAACTCTGCAGACTATTTCTTGCCACCGACCTATGGGATGAACCCCGCATAACTGACTAGGCCATGGACTTCGTGTGAGATGTCTACATGCACCATCACCATCTTGTCAACCTTGGAGAACCTAACAGAGTGGTCTTTCCACTCATAAACATGATGATGAAGACAGGCCGCATCAGATTTGTTGGGAAGCTTTACAAGAACCACACCCTTCGTAATCGAAGGCACAACCAGGAAATTGTTGTGGTCAAGTACAGCCTCGAGAACACGCCTGACAACAATGCTACAGAAAAACACTAGTTCAGGACACGTGGCGACAAGGACACAACAGCTGGATAGTTCAGCAGTAGAACTCATCATCAGGTCTTCCAGTTCACACGGCATGACTTTGAGAACTTCATCTCCACCGCGGACCTGGTTCTAATTCAAACAGAAACCATATTTTATTACTACCTCCGTTCAGAAATATAAGATGATTTTCGATATTATACTCCATATATGACTACATATACGCACAGAAATGAGTGAACAAAGACACTAGAACACGTCTTCAAAGGCATGAGAGCAGAGGGATTACATGCAATATCCATAACACAAGTTACTGAGGCAAATATACCCTCTTAAAAGGTAGCATTGATGTTCATAAAGTACTCCCTCCGTCCCAAAATTCTTGTCTTAGATTTGTCTAGATACGGATGTATCAAGTCACATTTTAGTATTAGATACATCCGTATCTAGACAAATCTAAGACAAGAAATTTGGAACAGAGGGAGTAGTTGAAAGTAATCTATAAGAAATCAGTGTCAACCTCTCGCATGTTTTGGTCAAAAGAGGAATTTAGAACCATCATTTGGCACACTAAAATCACATGCAAGATCACCCAAAAAGTTGTACTACCAGTACTAGTACTGCGTGTTAGATGAAAAAACACGATCAAGATCAAGAAAAAGATCGTCAACAAGAGACATTACCTGGACTTGCTCAATGAGGGATCCCGGAGAGGGGGGCTTGGACAGGGCGATGGCTTTGAGCTTGTCTACGGTAGTCTCGGCGGGGTGCTTGCGCTTCTTCGTACCATGAGCCTCGACGGTTTTGGCCAGAGCCATAGACATCACGTCGGCCGGTGCTTCGGCGTCCATCCAAGAGAGGAAGCTGAGAGAGAAGAGTGAAAGAAGGAACGAGATGAGGGAGAAGCGAAGCGAGTGGGGGTTTTCTTCAAGAGAGGAAGCTGAGAGAGAAGAGTGAAATGATGGTTGCTTCGTCCGTCCAACTTACTGCTGGAAAGGAGGGGTTTTGTGATTTGATGGCTCATTGGGCATTACTGCGGCGGTTCGATCGGGGCAGTCTACCGTCACTCTACTATGGAGTAATTTAGTGCATGGCTGGTGGACCCAGGTGCTGGCTGTCCCACACGTCGGCGAAAGTGAGTAATTTAGTGCATGGCTGGAGGAGGATCCGCACGGTAGAGCGTGTCCTTTGTTTTTTTGAAGGAAAAAAATGATTACAGCAAGCGTTTCCACTCTTACGATGGAGGAGTGCGAAACACGGCAGCCACTTGAACATACACAGTGCTCCTACTACTAGGCATGTGCAGTGGTTCATACGTCAGTACTACACAATCTTGTTGCTAGTGTAGTAAGATATGAGGATAACAAATGATGTTGTGCGCATGTCAGCTACTCCTATATGTAACATAGTACCGCTTTTTCGACTGTCCGGTCGAGAATGAACAGTGAGATCAATGTTAACAGAACTAGGTCCACGGCGCACGGAGAGTACGGTGCTACAGTACTCCACGAAACATGAACCATATGAAGCACGAATAGTGTTAGGCAGGGTGTATGAAGGGTGCACGGGATGGGAGCAAAAGTTCCCTTCTCGACCCACTTTTGGGTGTTTGGCAGAGTGCATGAAGGGTGCATGAGTCCACACTAGTAGGTTGGCAAAAATACACGAAGAGGAAACAACTATATTGAGATGAGAATGCAACCAAACACACCCACACGCTTTGTGCTACAGTGACTGATCTGCACCGTCTGAGTTTGATCCAACGGTCATGTTGCGCCGAGACATGGACATGCCCATGCAGAGGGCGCCTAAACACCACCGAAGTCCCTCTGCTTCTAGAGGCGCACGACGTTGGTGATGCAAGGTGCAACCGCCCGCACAGCCCGCTCCCGGTCGACGGGAGCCAGCTCGTCAAAGACGGCGTCCAATGGCACGAATGGATTCCGGTGACGGAGCCCTGAAAGCATTCGCCCGGCAACGGCGACGGCAGCCCGCAACCCCTCCTTGTCCAGCTCAGCCCCCACCATCGCGCGGAGATGGCTCAGCTCCTCGGAGATATAGGTGAAGAAGGAGACTAGGTCAGGAAGCCGCAGCTCGTTGAAGTCGACCGGGTGGTCGAACGGGTTTAGCCCGACGGCCGGCATTGTCGCGCTGGCACGACGGTAGGCATCGCGCAGCCGCAACACGTGCGTGGCAACTTGGTTCACCAAGTGGCTGAGGCGATCCTGGACCTCGTCACGATCGGCCCGCTCGCGCCCCAGCCGGCTCCCCTGACGGCCTATCGTATCTCCCGCTTTCTGCAGCAACGCCGCCGACGCCTCGAGCATCTTTCTGGTGGACGCCTGCCGCTTTTGAAGCTCCGTGAACTCCCGCACATAACGGAGGAGCATGGCACTCCTCTCCTCCTTGAGCTCACGGAGCTCCACGTCCTTGGCCCTCAGCTCCGCATCCTTGACATGGAGCTCCTGTGTCAGGCGCCTCACCTCGGACTCCGTGATCTGCTGCCCCGCCATGGCACCAGGTAGAAGCAATCGGGAGAGGAAGCAAAGGGGGCGAAACGGCTGAAAGGCAATGCAATCTACGGGAAGGCGGAGGGAGCGGGGAATCTTTTGGTTTTCACCACGGTAAAACACCAGTCGACGACTTCTCACATCAGGGAGCAGTGGGTTTTTACAGGCGGAGTCATCGTGACTAATTGCTGCCGCGCCTGCTCCCGTCAATCAAAAAATTAAAAATCCTGCCGCGCCTGCTCCCGTCAATCAAAAAATTAAAAATCCTGCCGCACCCAAACACCAGAGCAACGCCGCGGTGGATATTTAAATTTACCTGCCGGCAAGTAGATAAAAAAGGGGTGAAAAAACAAATGTGGCGGCGGCCTAGCTAATCGGTCGAACTAGCCGAACTAGCTAGCCACCGTGCTTCACTGATGTACTCGGCGGGAAAGGTGGTCTTTCGTGATTTGATGACTCATTTACTTGCTTCGGCGCTACGACCGAGGAGGACCCAAAAAACGCGCGGTAGGGCGTCCCACGTTAGGAAGAATATATGCGTGCACCACCCGGGAGGACCCCGAAACCGCGCGGTAGGGTGTGCCACGTCTCGTCACGGAGGAAAAATGTGCGTGTCAAAATATACTGTATCAGACGTAGTACCTATGGTTCGACCTTGGGACCCAGCCAGTCGGTCGAAAACACCCCACTAGCCACACAGCTTCATCATGCAAACATGGCACGGAGGATAGATGTGGTTAGCTCCGTCTTGACCAGCCACAACGTCTCTTGTTCTAGGCGATTCTTCCATTTTCCAAGCTTTTTTTTAGTTGTAATAACACCACGGCAAGCTAGCGCCGCTCTTCGTGTGTGCCCGTGCAAAGGTTAGATGATGGAGAGAAGAGAGATTGAGATCGCAGACCTGGGACCCACCAGTAAGTGAGACAACGGTCATGCACGTGTTGACGAGGCACTCCCTCTACTCTACTCAACGCAAGTACTGTATAAAATCAAGTTATGGGACAAAGCCAACAACCGTTCGTTTTTTCATGCTATCGACTTACGCTTTGTAGTCCAGGTTGCCAGTTCGAATCTCGTCTTTCAGATTTGTTAATTTTAGGTCCAAATTTGATTAATGACAAGTGGGACCCCCGTGTGTTGTTCCGATATTTCAGTGTAGGATGTTTTTTTGAACAAACACTTTGCGCGGTTAGACAAGTAACGGCATGAGTTACACGTATTTTGCAAGTTTACGAACAAAAATGACAGCGACATAGAATATCACATCCACCCCGCAGCTTAGATACTATGGTGATACGAGTTTTTACACCGTTGGAAGTGAGATCCAATGGCTTGGGAGTAGTCTTTGTAATTATGCGCAATTTCCAAACTCTCCAAAGGTTTTTTTGCAAATAAAACATTCAGGCCTCGTGTGTGTCGCTGCATCTTCGATCCAACGGCTCCCCGGTGCTCATATTAGGTGCTCCCCGTAGCTTAATTACCCGCTACGGTGATATGAGCATCTAGGTCGTATGATCAGTGATCAGATGGCACATGCGTAGTAGTTGTACTTTCTGCACATTTCCCAAACTCTATCAGTCGTATATTGCAAAAACATTCAAACCTCCTACTATGGGCCGTTAGATCTCAGTGAACTCGTATCACCATAGAATCTATGGTGCGGGAGCACCTCATACTCTCCCGTGCGAGAAAACATAAGGTGCTATCGCAGCTTGGATGCTACGGTGATACGAGCTTGGAGGTCGTTTGATCTGAGATCCAATGGCATCTGAGCAGTCTTTGTGCTTGTAAGCAGTGGCCGAACTCTTTTGGGGTTTTTCTGCAAAAAACCATTCGAACCACCGAGGAGGTGTTGGGTCACAAATCCAACGCCTCCGAAGAGCTTGTATCACCAAAGCATCTAAGGTGTGGTAGCACATGATATTCTTACATACAGGAGAATATGATGTCCTCCTTCATCTTAGATGCTACGGTGATACGAGCTTTGAGGTCGTTGGATATGGGATCAAAGGGCATCTAAGTACTTTTTGTACAAATTGTGTGCAATTCTCAAACTCATCAAGGTTTCCTGCAAAAATATTAAGACACATCATGTGAGCTGCTATATCTCAGATCTACAAGCTCCAAGCAACTCGTATCGGCATATAGCATCTAAGGTATGGGGGCACATGATATTCTCCCGGGGAGGAGGGGTGGGGGGTGCACAACCAATCGGTGATTGGGAGGGTGGGGACAAATATAATCTAAACAACCCTAAACAGAGCTCCACAATTTTATCTAAGGTCGAGGGGTTGACCCCCGACAATCATAGCTCCGCCTAAACACAACATTTGCATGTACTGTAGTACCAGACTTAATATTCATGTTTCAGTTTCATGTTCATTTTAAATATTGAACTGAGGACCATGGATGTCTTACATTTTACTCCCTTCGTTCCTAAATATTAGTCTTTTTAGAGGCTTCAAATGGACTGGCACATACGGATGTATATAGACATATTTTAGAGTCTAGATTCACTCATTTTGCTCCGTATGTAGTCACTTGTTGAACTCTCTAAAAGACTAATATTTAGGAATAGAAGGAGTATTTTTGAATTCGTGTCATACATGCATGGTTTGGAAAAATAGATGCACTATACTTATTGGATTGTTGTTGTGTTCGTGCGTGTGTGTCTCTATGTGTGTGTGTGTGGTCATATGCTTGATGCATACAAAGTTTTCTCACCTCCATATTGTTCATCTTTTAAATTTGAATTTGCATTGAAAAACTTACTAGGGATACCATGAAATGTGAAATCCACGTGGAGATCACTATATCACAAACTCACTCTAATTCAACAACTCGTCATAAATCAATTACCACGTTGAGATTAGTATTTGCAAGGAAAATACGGGTATTGTAATACACATAGATTCGTTCGGCAATTTAAAAGGTTCCTTTCGTATTCTCGAATGGTAGGACCCAACGGCATACCAGCCAGACCTTGGCTCGTGTTGATCCTAAAAAAAACTGGGCTCGTGTCCTTCGGTGGCATGCGTGGTATGCACATTAGGCAATCCCAACCAGTCGAGCCTCAGCGTTTCAAGTCGAAATATCTGGCGGCCAGAATTCCAGCCCTAGGAAATTCCCCTCATGTCCCCGGTCCATAATGACTACCGATGAACAACGGAGGGATGCTTTAGTAACTAGACAACGTTACCTACCGTGCCGAGCACGGTTCAATTCCCTCGGTCGCCGCTCGTCAAGGTCACCCGTCAACTGCATTGCCTAGTACTACTACTACTACACCAGGATGAGCACAGAATTGAGCCCGTTTGTTCGTGCCTAGTACTTGAGTTAATATATCAGGCAATGCACTGGTACGGAGGGATTATCCTTTTACTCTGCATATATAACTTGTCTGAAGTCTAACTAAGCAAAATGTTTGACCAAATCCTTTCTTAAGAAATACAACAGGACAGATGTACGGCTTGAAAATTTATTGCATGATGCAGGTTATGATATTGTTTCGAATCCTGGATCTTAAATTTCAGAAAATCCAAAAGTGAGCACAAATTCTTGAAACTAAGCATGGTCACGTGATATGGCACAAATATTACTTCGTAAGTTTTTTCTTCAATTTGAGACAAGCTGCTTATGACAAGTTGCACAAATGAAGAGCCAAGGTATTTTGGAACAAAGACCTGTCACGTTAAGGCGAACGCTTTCACTATTGAAACCGTGGGCGTTTACGTGCCGCCACGAGTCCCCGCTTCTCATCGGCAGGTGCCGTCCGAGCAAGCGTGTGAGTCGACGGGAGGTGTCCGAGCAGACCGCTGCGCCGGCTGTCAGGGAGGCGTGCGAGCAGACCGCTGTGCAGGCTCACCGGGAGGTGAGCCCTTTGACCAGGCTCCGCCGCCCAGCGTCGTCCCAACTGCTCCCACTTTTAATGTCGCCGGCGCCGCAGTTTAAAATCAACCCCGCACTACCCGGTATCGCTACAATCCTCTCTCTTCCTCTCCGATTCTCCTGTCGTCTACCTCCAACTAGCCTGACCTAAACGTACGCCATGCCGCATCACGATGGTCTGCCCTTAGTGTTCCAGTTTCCTGAGGAAGACACCCAGCCGGAGTCTCAAGAACATAAGGCGCTTTGGGACGAGCTTGAACTGGCCTTGCGGGAAGACGCCGCGCCTGTCCCCGCTCCCGTTCCGGCTCCCGTCGCCTCGACTGCGCCAGCGCCCATCCCTGTGGCATTGATGGGCTGGGAGCCACACATTGTCGCCGAGCTTGATCCCACGGGGTTCCACAAGGTCCCCGTCGACTTTCACGCGCCTGTGCACCTGCCAGCGCATGCGCATGCGCGTGCACTGATGCGCACGCCCGTGCCGGTGCCCGTGCACCTGCCAGCGCATGCGCCTGCCCGTGCACTGACGTGCGCGCCCGTGCCGGTGCCCGTGCACACGAATGTCTCCGCCGCGCCGTTGACAGCGCCTGCCCCCGCGCGGGTGCCAGTGCCCCCCTCGGCAACATGGATGGCTGCCGTCGACCGCTTCCTTGCACCAACGCCAGTCGCCTCCTCCCGCCAGTTGACTCGCTCCGAAGTCCAGAACATTTTGGCCTTCCTTGAAGCTAGGCCAACGTCCAGGAGTACGCCAACAACGGCGCAAGACGCCGCCGTCGCCGTCGGTCAGTGGCCCGACGACACACAGAGCACGGCAGAGGAGCCGCTTCCCACCGCGAGATGCCCCCGCCGCCGCCGCGTAATCTAAATTTGCCATGAAAAACGTTTGGATTGCCATGCTTAAAATCCGAACGTTTATCATTTCCGTTTATTTTATATCTATCGTCGTATAATTTAAAGTCGGAGTCAGACTGAACGAAATGTATGGTTTGATCGATTGAATGTTCTGCTAGAGCCGTATCAAATTAAATATAAAACGTCATCAAGCCACATGTATTCCTTGTCATCCAACGACCTAGACTGCTTCAATGTCGAGCGCTCAACACATTTAGCGTGCAGTTAATTTCATGCCAAAAATAGTGCTAATCACATGACAACACGCAAATAATATCCTAGTAGTTAATATCCGCATGCACTTAATATACTTCCAAATTAACGTGCATTGCACGTACACACTGACTAGTGCTGCTAGTACGTGAAACTGGTGCCGTGACTTGTGAACGCGTCCAGATATGGTCAACGGCAACATCGCCCACGAGTTCTTCCTGTTTGCCCGTGCGTCTAAATGCAAAAGGGGAGGAGAGAGAGAGAGAGCACACATGGAACCCACCAGTAAGTGAAGGCGAATAGTACTAAAAATAATATTACATGTTATCCATTAATTAGGCTATGGTAATATAAAAACATTATGTGAACAAAGGGGGTACAACAAACATTGCTATTCTACGTATGTTGCCTATTGACGTGCGGCTTGAAGGCCCGGTCGCATGTTCGATCCTCGTCCTTTATTTTTTAATTTGTATATGGGTCCAAATTTGTTTCATGACATGTGGGCCCCTCGGTGTGTAGTTTGTAGCACTTTAATTTGTTGGTCGAAATTTGTTCCATTCCAAGTGGACTATCGGTGTGTAGTTGTGTAGCTTATTTATAATAATTAAAGAGAACAACATAGTTTTTTAATAATACCATGGTGCGACGTTGAAGGCGAGAAAGGACGTGCGAGAGAGCGATGACCGAGCCAGAGGGAAATCAACAAGGGGAGTTGCGTGGGTTGCAACGGTGTTTGGAGTAGTTGTGGGCCGAATGCTACGAAAATATAATCTAAACCGACCGGAATAAATGCCTACACAAATTAATCCAAGGTTGGAGTGCCCCTCGCAATGTAAATAGCTCCGGCTTTGCGAGGGATGGAGAGGTAGTAGCTTCAACGCGTGGAAGATACGATGTGAGAAAGCGAGTTCAATCGAGAGACATATAGATAGAGAGACAAAGTGAGTGTGGTCCGACATTCATTGAACAAATATATATGCTCTGGAGAGATATTGTCCGATTGAGCTTTTTGGCAAGGGTGAGGGCTGTAAGATAGAGCTTGAGAGATGATCCAGTCACAGACGTGTAGATATATTTTGTGCGTGGGAGGAAGCAAGGTCAACCAATCACATAGGGTCGCCGTGCGATCGAAAGAGTGAGATGGGTTGGAGAGATAGACGATGTGCGTGAGAGAGTATACAATGTGAATAGGTCGAATTGGGCTCAACCATGGTGATATATCGTTTTTGTCCGAGAAAGAGCGAGGTCAATCGAGACATACGGAGAGAGAGAGAGATTGAGTGAGCGTGGCCCACCATGAGGTCGAAAGAGTGGCGGCGGCTTGGATGGACTGACCTAGATAGACAATTTGCGTGAGAGAGTATAGAGTGTGTCGATCGAGGCCCGAACAGGGAGATATATCATTTGTGTGTGAAAGAAAACGAGGTTAAACGAGACTCAGATAAAGAGAGCGAGATTGAGTGAGTGTGGCCCGCCGTGCGGAAGAAAGAGTGAGACTGTCTCGAGGGA
>NC_057805.1:404182226-404182907 GCF_018294505.1 Triticum aestivum
GTACGAGACTTAATATCGATGTTTCAATTCGGTGTACATTGTAAGATTTGAACCGAGGACCAGGCATACGGGTAATTATTTTGAATTCGTGCCATACTAAGTTTCGAAAAGTTGACATTGACTCAGTTTGTTGTGCTATTTTGTAGGTCATATGTTTGAATCCATCCAAAAGTTTTCTCACTACCATGGTGTTCATCATATACATATGAATTTGTATTAAAAAAGTAGCGTGGATACAGTGAAATGCGAAATCCACGTTAGAATTGGAGATCGCTACGTGACACACACTCTAATTCAAATAACTAACTACGTGACACACACTCTAATTCAAATAACTAATTATGTGACACACACTCTAATCCACGTTAGCGTGGGTACCGTTTCGATTTTTTTTCAAATAACTCCTCAATTTATAGTACTCCCTCTGTTCACTTTTATAAGACCTTGAAGACATTTCAGACAATGTGCAAAACAGTTCATTTTAAGTTGTCCGAAACGACTTACAAAAGTGAACGGATGGAGTATCTCGTTTCGAATTACTAATTATTGCAAGGAAAACACGGGCATGGTAATACATACAGATTCGTTTGCAAATGAAAGAAGATTCGTTTGCATTCTCAAATGTAGGCGCACCAGGCAGACCAGGGTCGTGTCGGGGTGGACGCTGCTTCGGTGCCTTAA